>NW_024608495.1:0-37500 GCF_018296145.1 Oncorhynchus tshawytscha
AAAACATAAAGCAAATTCTACAATGGAATGGTTAAAAAATAAACATATCCAGGTGTTAGAATGGCCAAGTTAAAGTCCAGACCTGAATCCAATCGAGAATCTGTGGAAAGAACTGAAAACTGCTGTTCACAAATGCTCTCCATCCAACCTCACTGAGCTCGAGCTGTTTTGCAAGGAGGAATGGGAAAAAATTTCAGTCTCTCGATGTTCAAAACTGATAGAGACATACCCCAAGCGACTTACAGCTGTAATCACAGCAAAAGGTGGCGCTACAAAGTATTAACTTAAGGGGGCTGAATAATTTTGCACGCCCAATTTTTTCAGTTTTTGATTTGTTAAAAAGTCTGAAATATCCAATAAATGTCGTTCCACTTCATGATTGTGTCCCACTTGTTGTTGGTTCTTCACAAAAAAAAATACAGTTTTATGTCTTTATGTTTGAAGCCTGAAATGTGGCAAAGGTCGCAAAGTTCAAGGGGGCCGAATACTTTCGCAAGGCACTGTATATACTGTACTCTATATCATCTACTGCATCCTTATGTAATACATGTATCACTAGCCACTTTAACTATGCCACTTTGTTTACATACTCATCTCATATGTATATACTGTACTCGATACCATCTACTGTATCTTGCCTATGCTGCTCTGTACCATCACTCATTCATATATCTCTATGTACATATTCTTTATCCCCTTACACTGTGTATAAGACAGTAGTTTTGGAATTGTTCGTTAGATTACTTGTTGGATATTACTGCATTGTCGGAACTAGAAGCACAAGCATTTCGCTACACTCGCATTAACATCTGCTAACCATGTGTATGTGACAAAAAAAATTTGATTTGCAGCAGGGTGAGGAACGAGCGGCATTCAGTGGCCTCCCCAGAGTAACACGGCGGGTTATTGATTCTGGGCTCCGGAGATTCGGAAGCCCTGGAAGTGGCCGGTGGATCGAGGCGGAGATGGTGAACCTGTCTTGTGAGGTCGGAGACTTGGGCGGTCAGGGTCTACAGTCCATGATTGACTGTAGACCCTGCCACATGCCTCTTGTGTCTGAGCCGTTGAATTGAGATTCTACTTTGTCTCTGTACTGGCGCTTAGCTTGTTTGATAGCCTTGCGGAGGGAATAGCTGCACTGTTTGTATTCAGTCATGTTACCAGACACCTTGCCCTGATTAAAAGCAGTGGTTCGCGCCTTCAGTTCCACACGAATGCTGCCATCAATCCACGGTTTCTGGTTAGGGAATGTTTTAATCGTTGCTATGGGAACGACATCTTCAACGCACGTTCTAATGAACTCGCACACCGAATCAGCGTATTCGTCAATGTTGTTGTCTGACGCAATACGAAACATCTCCCAGTCCACGTGATGGAAGCAGTCTTGGAGTGTGGAGTCAGCTTGGTCGGACCAGCGTTGGACAGACCTCAGCGTGGGAGCTTCTTGTTTTAGTTTCTGTCTGTAGGCAGGGATCAACAAAATGGAGTCGTGGTCAGTTTTTCCGAAAGGGGGGCGGGGCAGGGCCTTATATGCGTCGCGGAAGTTAGAGTAACAATGATCCAGGGTCTTTCCACCCCTGGTTGCGCAATCGATATGCTGATAAAATTTAGGGAGTCTTGTTTTCAGATTAGCCTTGTTAAGAATGCAGCCTCCGGATAAATCGTTTCCAGTTTGCAGAGAGTTAAATAAAGTTCAGAGCCATCGATGTGTCTGCTTGGGGGGGGATATATACGGCTGTATATATCTTTTCTCATTTGAGAGAGACATACAGCGAGGCATACAGTAATCACAGGTGTTGAATTGGGAGAGCTAGCTAAAACAGTAGCTAAAACAGTAGGTGAGACAACAACAGCTAAACAGCTAGCACAACAACAGCAGGTAAAATGGCGGTGACTAGGCAGGGAGGGTCGGATTAACTACACACAGAGCCTGAGTGCGGCTGGGGCCGACAGATAAAACATAAACAAGCAGAATGGAGTACCGTGATTAATGGACAGTCCAGCATGCATCAGCTATGTAGCCAAGTGATCAGTGTCCAGGGGCAGCGGTGGATGGGGCAGGGAAGCTGGACTGGCGAGTATTATCCAGGTTAAAAAACTGGCTGGCTGTGCAGAAGGTAAAAGGTAAAAGCCGCTAGCAGTGGCTAACAATGACTAAATAGCTTGTAGCTAGTTAGCTGGTTAGCTTCTGGAGGTTCTTGAGTGTGTTCTAAAAATTAAAAATAATAGCGATTCCGTATCACATTGGGTGAGGCAGGTTACCGGAAGGTATAAACAAATTAAAAATCGAAAAGAGATTGAAAGTAAATATGGGTCCAGTGAGTGTTTGGGACGCGGCGATTCAGACGATTAGCAGGCCCGTGCTAACAAGCTAACAGTTAGTAGGCCGGGGCTAAACAAGGTAGCAGTTAGCGGACCGGGGCTAAACAAGGTAGCAGTTAGCGGACCGGGGCTAAACAAGCTAGCAGTTAGCAGGCCGAATTAGCAAGCAAGGAGATAGCAAGGGCTAGAAAGTTAGCCGTTGGGGGGGCGTCGCGATGGGGTGAGTCTGTTTATGCCTCTTCATGCGGTGACATCGATAGACCGGTCGTGGGTCCGGATATTGTAGCCCAGGAGTATGCTTCGGAGGTAGCACAGGAGCTCTGGCCAGGCTAGCTTCAAGCTATATACAGACACTGCATTAATACTGGACCAGATCAGATATACAGACACTACATTAATACTAGGTCAGATCAGATATATAGACACTGCATTAATACTAGATCAGATAAACAGACACTGCATTAATACTGGACCAGATCAGATATACAGACACTGTATTAACATATGACCATATACAGACACTGCATTAATATATGACCAGATAAGATATACAGACACTGCATTAATACTGGATCAAATCAGATATACAGACACTGCATTAATACCAGATCAGATATACATACACTGCATTAATACTAGATAAGAAAAACAGACACTGCATTAATACTGGATCAAATCAGATACACAGACAATGCATTAATACCAGATCAGATATACAGACACTGCATTAATACTAGATGAGATATACAGACACTGCATTAATATCAGACCAGATCAGATATACAGACACTGCATTAATACTGGATCAGATCAGATATACAGACACTGCATTAATACTAGATCAGGTATACAGACACTGCAATAATACTAGATAATATACACAGACACTGCATTAATGCTGGACCAGATCAGATATACAGACACGGCATTAATACTGGATAAGATATACAGACACTGCATTAATACTAGATCAGATAAGAAATACAGACACTGCATTAATACTAGATCAGATATACAGACACTGCATTAATACTAGATCAGATAAGAAATACAGACACTGCATTAATACTGGATCAAATCAGATATACAAAAGTTGCATTAATATCAGATCAGATATACAGACACTGCATTAATACTGGACCAGATCAGATAAACAGACACTACGTTAATACTGGATCAGATCAGATGTACAGACACTTTATTAATACTAGATAAGAATAACAGACACTGCATTAATACTTGATCAGATACACAGACAATGCATTAATAATGGATCAAATCAGATATACAGACACTGCATTAATACTAGATCAGATCAGATATACAGACACTGCATTAATACTAGATCAGATAAACAGACACTGCATTAATACTGGACCAGATCAGATATACAGACACTGCATTAATACTAGATCAGATCAGATATACAGACACTGCATTAATACTAGATCAGATAAACAGACACTGCATTAATACTGGATCAGATCAGATACACATACACTGAATTAATACTGGACCAGATCAGATATACAGATACTGCATTAATACTAGATAAGATATACAGACACTGCATTAATCTCAGAACAGATCAGATATACAGACACTGCATTAATACTAGATCAGGTATACAGACAGTGCATTAATACTGGATCAGATATACAGACACTGCATTAATACTAGATCAGATCAGATATACAGTATGTCACGAATCCTGCTTCCTGAGTCTGTGTTTGCCTGTGTTTCTGTCCTGGAGCGTGTTTCCGGTGTCCTGGAACGCATCCTGTCTGGTTGCCGGGCGAATTAGCTTGTTGGGAGATCGATGTTCACCCGCACCTGTATCCCATCAGTAATCTGCACACCTGTCCTGATCATCACCTCTCCCCTTCAAAAGCTCTGACCTGACATCCATTCCCTGCCGGATCGTTAGCCATGAACAGTATGTTGTGCCATAGTATCAGCCTCAAGTTGGATAGAATTTGTTTTGTTGTTTTTTACGTATTGCTTGCCTTAAACTTACCTCCGTTTGTTCTGTCTTCAGTTACTCACCCGGATCATTTACCCCATTCCCGCCTGGTCGGAGGAGGATTCCGCTTCCCCATTGGATCCACCTATTTACTCCCATCAACTCACCACCGCTGCCCGCTACGCCACCTGGATATATCTACCCATTCACATTCACTTGTAAATAAATACTCACCTTCTTCCTACTCTCCTTGTCCTGGTCTGCTTCTGGTTTCGATTTTGAAAGAACGTGACACAGTAACTGCATTAATACTAGATCAGATATACCGACACTGCATTAATACAAGATAAGGTATACAGACACTGCATTAATACTGGATAAGATGAGATATACAGACACTGCATGAATATTAGATCAGATAAACAGACACTGTATTAATACTGGACCAGATCAGATATACAGACACTGCATTAATACTGGATCAGATCAGATATACAGACACTGCATTAATACTAGATCAGATCAGATATACAGACACTGCATTAATACTAGACCAGATCAGATATACAGACACTGCATTAATACTAGATCAGATATACAGACACTGCATTAATACTGGACCAGATCAGATATACAGACACTGCATTAATACTAGATCAGATCAGATATACAGACACTGCATTAATACTAGATCAGATCAGATATACAGACACTGCATTAATAATGGATCAGATCAGATATACAGACACTGCATTAATACTAGATCAGATCAGATATACAGACACTGCATTAATACTAGACCAGATCAGATATACAGACACTGCATTAATATATGACCAGATATACAGACAATGCATTAATAATGGATCAAATCAGATATACAGACACTGCATTAATACCAGATCAGATCAGATTTACAGACACTGCATTAATACTAGATCAGATCAGATATACAGACACTGCATTAATACTGGATCAGATCAGATATACAGACACTGCATTAATACTAGATCAGATCAGATATACAAACACAACGGTTAATGAGGGGTGTGGTTAATGTGGGGTGTCAGCAGCCTGTACATTAACCCTTTCCTCAACACTCATTCAATGTGTTGCTCAGCAAATATATAACATACCACTTAATACAAATGTCAAGTTAATGTTCATATAACTATATTTACAATACTCTACATCCAAAATAATTTGTTAAATCTCTGGTACCTAAGTAACAGTACTGCTAAATATATAAATGAGCGAACAGTAAAATACCCTAAATATAAAATATCAACAATCCAACAGTCTGAATTAGCACAGAGACCATTTTTCTTGTCTTAGACCATTTTAGTTCAATTCAACATTTTTCTTGGCGGAGAGTTAGAAAAATATGCTGCCTAAAACAAGAGCATGCCTCAGGAGCTGTAATCCATGAAACAGCACCAGCAGGGAGTAGGCATTTAAACCTGTATGTACGAGTGTGTGTGTGTGTGTGTGTGTGAGTGCCTGTGTGTTTGTTCCTGTGTGTGTCTGTTCCTGTGTATGTGTGTCTGTTCCTGTGTGTGTGTGTGTGTGTGTGTGTGTGTGTGTGTGTGTGTGTGTGTGTGTGTGTGTGTGTGTGTGTGTGTGTGTGTGTGTGTGTGTGTGTGTGTGTGTGTGTGTGTGTGTGTGTGTGTGTGTGTGTGTGTGTTCCTGTGTATGTGTGTCTGTTCCTGTGTATGTGTGTCTGTTCCTGTGTATGTGTGTGTGTGTGTGTGTGTGTGTGTGTGTGTGTGTGTGTGTGTGTGTGTGTGTGTGTGTGTGTGTGTGTGTGTGTGTGTGTGTGTGTGTGTGTGTGTGTGTGTGTGTGTGTGCGTGCGTGCGTGCGTGCGTGCGTGTATGTGTGTGTGTATATCTGTGTGTCTGTGTGTTTGTCTGTGTGTGTTTACTGCGTGTGTTTACAGTGTGTTTACTATGTGCCATTGGCAGAACACAAACACCAGAAATATCAGACAAAACTACTATTGCTTATTGTAATATGTGGAACACATGGTATGGTAGTAGATTGGTATTAGTATGGTAGTAGTATGGTATTGGTATGGTATTGGTATGGTAGTATTATGATAGTAGTATGGTAGTCGTATGGTAGTAGTACGGAGTAGTATGGTAGCTGTATGGTAGTAGTATGGTATTAGTACGGTATTGGTATGGTAGTATTATGGGAGTAGTATGGTAGTAGTATGGTATTGGTATGGTAGTATTATGGTAGTAGTATGGTAGTAGTATGGTATTGGTATTGTGGTATTATGGTGGTAGTATGGTTTTGGAATGGTAGTAGTATGGTAGTAATATGGTGGTAATATGGTAGTAATATGGTAGTAATGAGGTGGTAATATGATAGTAATATGGTAGGAATATGGTAGTAATATAGTGGTAATATGGTGGTAATATGGTATTAATATGGTAGTAATATGGTAGCAATATGGTGTTCCTATGCTGGTAATATATAGTAATATGGTAGTAATATGGTAGTAATATGTTCGTAATATGGTATTAATATGGTAGTAATATGCTGTTACTATGGTGGTAATATGGTGGTGTTATGTTAAATATGTGGTGGTAATATGGTAGTAATATGGTATTAATATGGTAGTAATATGGTGTTACTATGGTGGTAATATGGTGGCAATATGGTGGCAATATGGTGGTAATATGGTGGTAATATGGTAGTAAAATGGTAGTAATATGGTGTTACTATGGAAGTAATATGGTGGTAATATGGTAGTAATATGGTAGTAATATGGTGGTGTTATGTTAAATGTGTGGTGGTAATATGGTGGTAAAATGGTAGTAATATGATAGTAATATGGTAGTAATATGGTAGTAATATGGTGGTAAAATGGCAGTAATATGGTAGTAATATGGTAGTAATATGGTAGTAATATGGTAGTAATATGGTGGTAATATGGTCGTAATATGGTGGTAATATGGTATTAATATGGTAGTAATATGGCAGTAATATTGTGGTAATATGGTGGTAATATGGTAGTAATATGGTGGTAAAATGGTGGTAATATGGTGATAATATGGTAGTAATATGGTGGTAATATGGTAGTAATATGGTAGTAATATGGTAGTAATATGGTAGTAATATGGTGGTAATATGGTAGTAATATGGTATTAATATGGTAGTAATATGGTAGTAATATGGTGGTAATATGGTCGTAATATGGTGGTAATATGGTAGTAATATGGTAGTAATATGGCAGTAATATGGTAGTAATATGGTGGTAATATGGTCGCAATATGGTGGTAATATGGTCGTAATATGGTGGTAATATGGTATTAATATGGTAGTAATATGGTGGTAATATGGTGGTAATATGGTAGTAATATGGTGGTAAAATGGTGGTAATATGGTGATAATATGGTAGTAATATGGTGGTAATATGGTAGTTATATGGTAGTAATATTGTGGTAATATGGTGGTAATATGGTATTAAGATGGTGGTAATATGGTAGTAATATGGTGTTAATATGGTGGTAATATGGTAGTAATATGGTGGTAATATGGTAGTAATATGGTGGTGTTATGTTAAATGTGTGGTGGTAATATGGTAGTAATATGGTGGTAATATGGTGGTAATATGGTAGTAATATGGTAGTAATATGGTATTAATATTGTATTAATATGGTAGTAATATGGTGGTAATATGGTAGTAATATGGTGGTAATATGGTGGTAATATGGTGGTGTTATGTTAAATGTGTGGTGGTAATATGGTGGTAATATGGTAGTAATATGGTAGTAATATGGTGGTAATATGGTGGTGATATGTTAAATGTGTGGTGGTAATATGGTAGTAATATGGTAGTAATATGGTGGTAATATGGTAGTAATATGGTAGTAATATGGTAGTAATATGGTAGTAATATGGTAGTAATATGGTGGTAATATGGTGGTAATATGGTAGTAATATGGTAGTAATATGGTGGTAATATGGTAGTAATATGGTAGTAATATGGTGGTAATATGGTGGTAATATGGTAGTAATATGGTAGTAATATGGTAGTAATATGGTAGTAATATGGTAGTAATATGGTGGTAATATGGTAGTAATATGGTGGTAATATGGTGGTAATATGGTAGTAATATGGTAGTAATATGGTAGTAATATTGTGGTAATATGGTGGTGTTATGTTAAATGTGTGGTGGTAATATGGTAGTAATATGGTAGTAATATGGTGGTGTTATGTTAAATGTGTGGTGGTAATATGGTTGTAATATGGTGTTGTTATGTTAAATGTGTTGTTGTCATATTCCTCAATTCTGGTGTTCCTTTGCCCCACCATTGGATTACCGACCTCTGCCTGACCCTGAGCCTGTACGTCTGCCTGACCCTGAGCCTGTACCTCTGCCCGACCCTGAGCCTGTACCTCTGCCTGACCCTGATCCTGTACCTCTGCCTGACCCTGAGCCTGTACCCCTGCCTGACCCTGAGCCTGCCTGCCGTCCTGTACCTCTGCCTGACCCTGAGCCTGCCTGACATCCTGTACCTCTGCCTGAGCCTGCCTGCCTGCCATCCTGTACCTCTGCCTGACCCTGAGCCTGCCTGCCATCCTGTACCTCTGCCTGACCCTGAGCCTGCCTGCCATCCTGTACCTCTGCCATGGTAATATGGTGGTGATATGGAAGTAATATGGTAGTAATATGGTAGTAATATGGTGGTAATATGGTGGTAATATGGTGGTAATATGGTAGTAATATGGTAGTAATATGGTGGTAATATGGTGGTAATATGGTAGTAATATGGTAGTAATATGGTAGTAATATGGTAGTAATATGGTGGTGTTATGTTAAATGTGTGGTGGTAATATGGTAGTAATATGGTGGTAATATGGTAGTAATATGGTAGTAATATGGTGGTAATATGGTGGTGTTATGTTAAATGTGTGGTGGTAATATGGTGGTAATATGGTGGTGTTATGTTAAATGTGTGGTTGTCATATTCCTCAGTTCTGGTGTTCCTTTGCCCCACCATTGGATTACCGACCTCTGCCTGACCCTGAGCCTGTACGTCTGCCTGACCCTGAGCCTGTACCTCTGCCTGACCCTGAGCCTGTACCTCTCCCGACCCTGAGCCTGTACCTCTGCCTGACCCTGATCCTGTACCTCTGCCTGACCCTGAGCCTGTACCCCTGCCTGACCCTGAGCCTGCCTGCCGTCCTGTACCTCTGCCTGACCCTGAGCCTGCCTGCCGTCCTGTACCTCTCCCGACCCTGAGCCTGTACCTCTGCCTGACCCTGATCCTGTACCTCTGCCTGACCCTGAGCCTGTACCCCTGCCTGACCCTGAGCCTGCCTGACATCCTGTACCTCTGCCTGAGCCTGCCTGCCTGCCATCCTGTACCTCTGCCTGACCCTGAGCCTGCCTGCCATCCTGTACCTCTGCCTGACCCTGAGCCTGCCTGCCATCCTGTACCTCTGCCTGACCCTGAGCCTGCCTGCCATCCTGTACCTCTGCCTGACCCTGAGCCTGCCTGCCATCCTGTACCTCTGCCTGACCCTGAGCCTGCCTGCCATTCTTTACCTCTGCCTGACTCTGAGCCTGCTTGCCATCCTGTACCTCTGCCTGACACTGAGCCTGCTTGCCATCCTGTACCTTTGCCTCTGTTGCTGTAATAAACATAGTTACTTCTACACGGTCTGCCTCTGCGTCTTACCTTGAAATCTGATATAGACTCTTGTGGGGGTCGTACAGCGAAATGGAGAACAGCACCATGTCCGTGAGACTCGCAGCTTTCTAATCACTCGGACCATTCGGATGCTGCAGATGATTTTGTGAGAAGACCGATTTTTGGGATGTGGTCTCAAGGCTGTCTATCACCACAGGTCTGGAAGACATTGGTGGATGTGATGGATTGAGACACAAATAAACCAGATTGCTCTAGATAAACTGGGGGGCTCAGACATTGACTTTAGGGGTTTTTCAACCCTATTTCTGGAAATGTACAAGTAGACATAATGATACTGATCTAATCTGAATTTAGAGTTTGGGAACTGTGTGTGTGTGTTAGTAACTGTGTGTATGGAACTGTGTGTGTTAGTAACTGTGTCTGTCTGTCTGTCTGTCTGTCTGTCTGTCTGTCTGTCTGTCTGTCTGTCTGTCTGTCTGTCTGTCTCTGTCTCTCTGTCTCTCTGTCTGTGTGTGTTAATAACTGTCTGTGTTTGTGTGTCTGTCTGTCTGTCTGTCTGTCTGTCTGTCTGTCTGTCTGTCTGTCTGTCTGTCTGTCTGTCTGTCTGTCTGTCTGTCTGTCTGTCTGTCTGCGTGTGTGTTCATCAGCATCTGCATGTTCATCTCCTGCCGGAGACATAACGTGCCATAATTAGCAGAGTAGAGTCAGACATTAGACACATATCCTGTATTAGAGAGAGGTGTGTATTAATAGTTATGTTTTGGACTGTCTCTCTCTCTGGCGCTGCATCAGACCGGCCTGCTCCCAGACGCTGGGCCAAACAATTACGGACAATTACGCAGCCTACATCTGTAAAATGCCAGTGGTAGTTTACACAGCGGCCCAAACTCAATTAACATGTTATTATTGGGACACAAACACCAATTTGTGATCAGCTTCTGTTGGCTGCAGTGCTGTTGGTTGGAAGACAAGGTTTCAAGACAAGCATCCCTACAGCTCCGCTCTGATCCGTCAGAGAGAGAGAAATCCAGAAAAGAACCATTAAATTCTATAACCACCTGAAAGGAAGCGATTCCCAAACCTTCCATAACAAAGCCATCACCTACAGAGAGATGAACCTGGAGAAGAGTCCCCTAAGCAAGCTGGTCCTGGGGCTTTTTTCACAAACACAAACAGACCCCACAGAGCACCATTTCAAAGCTCAGAGTCAGCCCAGGTACTTTCTTGTGGTGTCAGGACTTAGAATATGTGGACAACTACAAATACCTAGGGTTCTGATTAGACTGTAAATTCTCCTACCAGACTCACATTAAACTTCTCCAATCCAAAGTTAAATCTAGAATTGACTTCCTATTTCGCAACAAAGCTCCTTCACTCATGCTGCCAAACATACCCTCGTAAAACTGACTATCCTACCGATCCGTGACTTGGGCAATGTCATTTACAAAATAGCCTCCAACACTCTACTCAGCAGATTGGATACAGTCTATCACAGTGCCAAAGCCCCATATACTACCCTCCACTGTGACCTGTATTGTGACTCTCATTGGCTGGCCCTCGCTTCATATTCGTTGCCAAACCCACTGGCTCCAGGTCATCTATAAGTCTTTGCTAGGTATAGCCCCGCCTTATCTCAGCTCACCGGTCACCATAGCAACACCCACCCATAGCACGCACTGCAGCAGGTATATTTCACTGGTCACCCCCAAAGCCAACACCTCCTTTGGCCGCCTTTCCTTCCAGTTCTCTGCTGCCAATGACTGGAAAGACTTGCAAAAATCACTGAAGCTGGAGACTCATATCTCCCTCACTAGCTTTAAGCATCAGCTGCCATAGCAGCTTACAGATCATTGCACCTGTACATAGCCCATCTATAAATAGCCCATCTATAAATAGCCCACAAAACTACCTCATCCGCAAAATGTTATTTTTTCTTTCTCTTTTACACCCCAGTATCTCTACTTGCACATTCATATTCTGCACATCTATTACTCCAGTGTTTAATTGGTAAATTGTCATTATTTCTCCACTACGTGTTATTTATTGCCTAACCTCCCTAATCTTACTTAATTTGCCCACATTATATAGACTTTTCTATTGTGTTATTGACTGTATGTTTGTTTATGTGTAACTGTGTTGTTGTTTGTGTTGCACTACTTTGCTTTATCTTGGACAGATCGCAGTTGTAAATTAGAACTTGGTTAAATAAAGGTGAAATAAAATAAAAAATAAGGACAGCTGTCGTTGGAGTTACCGCTGCGACAGACAAATGACATATTTACCTGGTTTATTTGATATTAATGGTTAACAATTAATATAAGACATTTCTGTCCTGTTAGTGTCTGTGTTTTCATGGGGTCCACTCTGGTTACCTGCAGCTAATCTGGGCACATGGTCACTGGAGATGGCTTGAGCTAACAAATGGGATAAAGACAGCATTACAGAGACAATAATGTGTTTTACTAGATATAGTTTAGGAGTAGAACCCCATTATCTCAAAATCATCCTTGCATCTGGGAAACAAAGTCAAGACAACAATCCACGTGGTTGAACCCAAGTGGCTTAAGATGCTTCTTGGTCTACCATGACTGAGCATTGTTAGTGTCAGCTATATATAGTACTCTGCATTTGTGTAAAGGTTAGGTTACTCTGCCCAACACTCAATTGGTTGACCAGACTCATTATTGAAATAATGAATCAATATTAAATAAAGTTGATTCTTTGAAGAAATGACCAAGTCTCTCTCAGTACTGAATTTCCACAACACCGCTCAGTCCTCCCAGATCCTTCGTTGTGGTGTAAGGGCAGCTGTTGTTGGCGTCATCGCTCAGAGGGAAAATAAAGCCAGGCCTTTATGTAACAAGGGGAATAGTTTAATATCGACACAACTGAAACACACAGCACACATAGCTCCTTAAAGTTGTGATTACATCACAATGTGAAATGGGTAAAGCAAGTTGGATCACTGCACGGCTGCTGCGATGACATTTCTCCCTGACTAGGTAGGAGACTAAAGCACAAATGTATTATATCATACTTTATCTATTACTTTATTATAATGTGTTCTACTTTATTATATGATATTATACATTATTTATTACTTTATTATAATGTGTTCTAATTTTATATATTATATTATACTTTATCTATTACTTCTACTTTATTATATGATATTATACTTTATTTATTGCCTTATTATAATGTGTTCTAATTTTATATATTATATTATACTTTATCTATTACTTCTACTTTATTATATGATATTTTACTTTATTTATAGGGTTATTAAAATATTATCTACTTTATAATATAATAATATACTTTATGAATTACTTTATTATAATGTGTTCTACTTTATAATATAATATACTTAATTAATTAATTACGTTATTATAATGTGTTCTACTTTATTATATAATAATTTACTTTATTAGTTACCTTACTATAATGCAGACTACTTTACTATAATGTGCACTACTTCATTATAATGTGCACTACTTCATTATAATGTGCACTACTTTATTATAATGTGCACTACTTTATTATAATGTGCACTACTTTATTATAATGTGCACTACTTCATTATAATGTGCACTACTTCATTATAATGTGCACTACTTTATTATAATGTGCACTACTTTATTATATAATAATATACTTTATTAGTTACCTTACTATAATGCAGACTACTTTATTATAATGTGCACTACTTCATTATAATGTGCACTACTTTATTATAATGTGCACTACTTTATTATAATGTGCACTACTTTATTATAATGTGCACTACTTCATTATAATGTGCACTACTTCATTATAATGTGCACTACTTTATTATAATGTGCACTACTTTATTATAATGTGCACTACTTTATTATAATGTGCACTACTTCATTATAATATGCACTACTTCATTATAATGTGCACTACTTTATTATAATGTGCACTACTTTATTATAATGTGCACTACTTTATTATAATGTGCACAACTTCATTATAATGTGCACTACTTTATTATAATGTGCACTACTTTATTATAATGTGCACTACTTCATTATAATGTGCACTACTTCCTTATAATGTGCACTACTTTATTATAATGTGCACTACTTTATTATAATGTGCACTACTTTATTATAATGTGCACTACTTTATTATAATGTGCACAACTTCATTATAATGTGCACTACTTTATTTTACTGTGTTCTACTTTATTATAATGTGCACAACTTCATTATAATGTGCACTACTTTATTTTACTGTGTTCTACTTTATTATAATGTGCACTACTTTATTATAATGTGCACTACTTTATTAATTACTTTTTATAACGTGCACTACTTTATTATAACATGCACTACTTTATTATAACGTGCACTACTTTATTATACCATGCACTACTTTATTATAACATGCACTACTTTATTATACCGTGCACTACTTTATTATAACGTGCACAACTTTATTATAACATGCTCTACTTTATCATAACGTGCACTACTATATTATAACGTGCACTACTTTATTATAATGTGCACAACTTCATTATAATGTGCACTACTTTATTATAATGTGCACTACTTTATTATAATGTGCACTACTTTATTATAATGTGCACAACTTCATTATAATGTGCACTACTTTATTATAATGTGCACTACTTTATTATAATGTGCACTACTTCATTACAATGTGCACTACTTCCTTATAATGTGCACTACTTTATTATAATGTGCACTACTTTATTATAATGTGCACTACTTTATTATAATGTGCACTACTTTATTATAATGTGCACAACTTCATTATAATGTGCACTACTTTATTTTACTGTGTCCTACTTTATTATAATGTGCACAACTTCATTATAATGTGCACTACTTTATTTTACTGTGTTCTACTTTATTATAATGTGCACTACTTTATTATAATGTGCACTACTTTATTAATTACTTTTTATAACGTGCACTACTTTATTATAACATGCACTACTTTATTATAACGTGCACTACTTTATTATACCATGCACTACTTTATTATAACATGCACTACTTTATTATACCGTGCACTACTTTATTATAACGTGCACAACTTTATTATAACATGCTCTACTTTATCATAACGTGCACTACTATATTATAACGTGCACTACTTTATTATAATGTGCACAACTTCATTATAATGTGCACTACTTTATTATAACGTGTACTGCTTATTTAACATTCATCAAAAATTAGCTTGCGTCCCTTTTCCAACAGTATTGGTATAAGAAATGACAAAAAATATTGTCCCGCAAACTATTCTTGTCTTGTTTTTTTTGCATAGGACTCCATTAGCTAAGAAATGTTTTTAAGGAGAGGCAAGCAGATCACAGGTGCGTGAATATTTGGCAAGAGACAGAAGAACATTTACAGAAATATTCAGACCCTTTACTCAGTACTTTGTGGAAGCACCTTTGGCAGTGATTACAGCCTTGTGTCTTCTTGGGTAAGGTGCTAAAATCTTTTCTCAGCTGTATTTGGAGAGTTTCTGCCATTATTTTCTGTAAATCTTCACAAGCTCTGTCAGGTTGGATGGGAAGCGTCCCTGCACAGCTCATTTCAGGTCAATCCAGAGATGTTTGACCGGGTTCAAGTCAGGGCTCTGGCTGGGCACATCAAGGACATTCAGAGACTTGTTCCGAAGTCACTCCTGCATTGTCTTGACTCGATCCTGACTAGTCTCCCAGTCCCTGCCGCTGAAAAACATCCTCACAGCATGATGCTGCCACCACCATGCTTCCCCATAGTGATAATGCCAGGTTTCCTCCAGACGTGACGCTTGGCATTCAGGCCAAAGAGTTCAGTCTTCATTTCATTTGAGAGTCCTTTAGTTTTTTAAATAATCACCAAGAGGACAGTCATGTGCCTTTTACTGAGGAGTGGCTTCCATCTGGCCACTCTATAATAAAGGCCTGATTGTTGGAGTGCTGCAGAGATGGTTGTCCTTCTGGAAGGTTCTCCCATCTCCACAGAGGAACTCTGGAGCTCTGTCAGAGTGACCATCGGGATCTTGATCACCTCCTGACCAAGGCCCTTCTCCTTCGATTGCTCAGTTTGGCCGGCCACCTCTAGGAAGAGTCTTGGTGGTTTTTAACTTCTTCCATTTAAGAATGATGGAGGCCACTGTGTTCTTGGGAACTTCAATGCTTGTACCCTTCCCCAGATCTGTGCTGCGACACAATCCTGTCTCGCAGCTCTACGGACAATTCCTTCGACCTCGAGGCTTGGTTTTTGCTCTGACATGTACTGCCAAATGTGGGACCTTATATAGACAGGTGTGTGTCTTTCCAAAACATGTTTAATCAATTGAATTTACCACAGGTGGACTGCCATTAAGTGTTGAAACATCTCAAGGATGATCAGTGGAAACAGGAAGCAACTGAGCTCAATGTCGATTGAGCTCGTAGCATAGGGTCTGAATGCTTATGGAAATAAGGTTTTTCTGTTGTTGTTTTTTATAGATTTGCAAACATTTCTAAAAATCAGTTTTGCTTTGTTCTTTATGGGGTATTGTGTGTAGACTGATGAGGATTTAGTTTTATTTAATCGATTTTAGAATAAGGCTATAAAGTAACAAAATGTAGAAAAAGGGAATGGGAATCTATCAATCTAGAACAGGATGATCTATTTTAGATGCAATTTGAATGAAGTTGATGGAGAGAGAGAAAGACTGAGAGTCTAGAGAGTACCTGAGAGACTGCTGGACTTCAGGACTGAGAGAGTGCTCGCGTGGGCACTGATTTAAAGAAACGATATTCAACTGAAAGACTGTTTCAAAACTCTTTAGCTGAAATACCAAAAAATATCTTTACAACTAAAAAACAAGGTGACCCATGAACGAAAGATGGAGATTGGCTGTCTGTCCTCCATACTGAGATGGGCTGTCTGTCCTCCATATTGTCATGGGCTGTCTGTCCTCCATACTGAGATGGGCTGTCTGTGCTCCATATTGTCATGGGCTGTCGCTCCTCCATATTGAGTTGGGATGCCTGTGCTCCATATTGAGATTGGCTGTCTGTCCTCCATATTGTCATGGGCTGTCGGTCCTCCATATTGAGATGGGCTGTCTGTCCTCCATACTGAGATGGGCTGTCTGTCCTCCATACTGAGATGGCTGTCTGTCCTCTACTGAGATGGCTGTAGGTCCTCCATACTGAGATGGGCTGTCTGTCCTCCATATTGAGATGGCTGTCTGTCCTCCTTACCTAGATGGGCTGTCTGTCCTCCATACTGAGATGGCTGTCTGTCCTCCTTACCTAGATGGGCTGTCTGTCCTCTACTGAGATGGCTGTCTGTCCTCCATACTGAGATGGGCTGTCTGTCCTCCATACTGAGATGGCTGTCTGTCCTCTACTGAGATGGCTGTAGGTCCTCCATACTGAGATGGGCTGTCTGTCCTCCATATTGAGATGGCTGTCTGTCCTCCTTACCTAGATGGGCTGTCTGTCCTCCATACTGAGATGGCTGTCTGTCCTCCTTACCTAGATGGGCTGTCTGTCCTCTACTGAGATGGCTGTCTGTCCTCCATACTGAGATGGGCTGTCTGTCCTCCATACTGAGATGGCTGTCTGTCCTCTACTGAGATGGCTGTAGGTCCTCCATACTGAGATGGGCTGTCTGTCCTCCATATTGAGATGGCTGTCTGTCCTCCTTACCTAGATGGGCTGTCTGTCCCCACCCTGAGATGGGCTGTCTGTCCCCACCCTGAACGTTGGTATCATGCATAGGCTAGATTTAGAAGCTAGATTTAGATATCACATATAATTTAACAGTTCCATTTCAGTATTGCTTTTCATATCAATAATTTAATACAATATACCTGTTTATCACAGTTATTTATCCATGGAAAAAGGGAGTGGTTTTGAATGGTAAATCCCGGTCACTCTTTGTCAACGGGTTCCCGCCATTCAACCCCAACTATGACGCATTTGTTCATGTGTGAACCAGGTCCTGCTCTGAGTGTATTTCCTGTGGTTCAGTACCAGATTCAGAATGTCCTGTGGTTCAGATACAGTATGTCCTGTGGTTCAGTATCAGATACAGTAAGTCCTGTGGTTCAGTACCAGATACAGTATGTCCTGTGGTTCAGATACAGTATGTCCTGTGGTTCAGATACAGTATGTCCTGTGGTTCAGATACAGTATGTCCTTTTTTCAGATACAGTATGTCCTGTGGTTCAGTATCAGATACAGTATGTCCAGTGGTTCAGATACAGTATGTCCTGTGGTTCAGATACAGTATGTTCTGTGGTTCAGATACAGTATGTCCTGTGGTTCAGATACAGTATGTCCTGTGGTTCAGATACGGTATGTTCTGTGGTTCAGATACAGTATGTCCTGTGGTTCAGATACAGTATCTTCCGTGGTTCAGTACCAGATACAGTATGTCTTGTGGTTTAGATACAGTATCTCCTGTGGTTCAGATACAGTATGTCCTTTTTTTCAGATACAGTATGTTCTGTGGTTCAATATCAGATACAGTATGTCCTGTGGTTCAGATACAGTATGTTCTGTGGTACAGATACAGTATGTCCTGTGGTTCAGATACAGTATGTTCTGTGGTTCAGTATCAGATATAGTATGTCCTGTGGTTCAGACACAGTATGTCCTGTGGTTTAGATGCAGTATGTCCTGTGGTTCAGACACAGTATGTCCTGTGGTTCGTAATTATGTTTACTGCTTCCTTCTCTACATTTAGAATCACTACAGAATACAGTATACTGGCAAAGCTTTCTGCTGTACAATAATATACTGAGTGTCTCTAGGTTATCCAGTAGGGTTAAGTCTATGGTAGACTACAATGTCTCTAGGTTATACAGTAGGGTTAAGTCTATGGTAGACTACAATGTCTCTAGGTTATACAGTAGGGTATAAGTCTATGGTAGACTACAGTGTCTCTAGGTTATACAGTAGGGTATAAGTCTATGGTAGACTACAGTGTCTCTAGGTTATCCAGTAGGGAATAAGTCTATGGTAGACTACAGTGTCTCTAGGTTATCCAGTAGGGTATAAGTCTATGGTAGACTACAGGGTCTCTAGGTTATCCAGTAGCGTATAAGTCTTTGGTTGACTACAATGTAGTGGCTCCTGTGGTTCAGATTCAGTATGTCCTGTGGTTCAGTATCAGATTACAGTATGTCCTGTGGTTCAGTAACAAATACAGTATGTCCTGTGGTTCAGTATCAGATACAGTATGTCCTGTGGTTCAGATACAGTATGTCCTGTGGTTCAGATACAGTATATCCTGTGGTTCAGATACAGTATATCCTGTGGTTCAGATACAGTATGTTCTGTGGTTCAGATACAGTATGTCCTGTGGTTCAGATACAGTATATCCTGTGGTTCAGATACAGTATGTCTTGTGGTTTAGATGCAGTATGTTCTGTGGTTCAGATACAGTATGTCCATTTTCAGATACAGTATGTTCTGTGGTTCAGTATCAGATACAGTATGTCTTGTGGTTCAGATACAGTATGTCCTGTGGTTCAGATACAGTATATCCTGTGGTTCAGATACAGTATGTCTTGTGGTTTAGATGCAGTATGTCCTGTGGTTTAGATAGAGTATGTCCTGTGGTTTAGATACAGTATGTCCTGTGGTTTAGATGCAGTATGTCCTGTGGTTCAGATACAGTATATCCTGTGGTTCAGATACAGTATGTCTTGTGGTTTAGATGCAGTATGTCCTGTGGTTTAGATGCAGTATGTCCTGTGGTTTAGATACAGTATGTCCTGTGGTTTAGATACAGTATGTCCTGTCGTTTAGATACAGTATGTCCTGTGGTTTAGATAGAGTATGTCCTGTGGTTTAGATACAGTATGTCCTGTGGTTCAGATACAGTATGTCCTGTGGTTCAGATACAGTATGTCCTGTGGTTTAGATGCAGTATGTCCTGTGGTTTAGATACAGTATGTCCTGTGGTTCAGATACAGTATGTCCTGTGGTTTAGATACAGTATGTCCTGTGGTTTAGATAGAGTATGTCCTGTGGTTTAGATACAGTATGTCCTGTGGTTTAGATACAGTATGTCCTGTGGTTTAGATACAGTATGTCCTGTGGTTTAGATACAGTATGTCCTGTGGTTTAGATACAGTATGTCCTGTGGTTTAGATGCAGTATGTCCTGTGGTTTAGATACAGTATGTCCTGTGGTTTAGATACAGTATGTCCTGTGGTTTAGATACAGTATGTCCTGTGGTTTAGATACAGTATGTCCTGTGGTTTAGATGCAGTATGTCCTGTGGTTTAGATACAGTATGTCCTGTGGTTTAGATGCAGTATGTCCTGTGGTTCAGATACAGTATATCCTGTGGTTCAGATACAGTATGTCTTGTGGTTTAGATGCAGTATGTCCTGTGGTTTAGATAGAGTATGTCCTGTCGTTCGTAATCGTGTTTACTGCTTCCTTCTCTACATTTAGACTCACTACAGAATACAGTATACTGGCACAGCTTTCTGCTGTACAATAATATACTCAGTGTCTCTAGGTTATCCAGTAGGGTTAAGTCTATGGTAGACTACAGTGTCTCTAGGTTATCCAGTAGGGTATAAGTCTATGGTAGACTACAGTGTCTCTAGGTTATCCAGTAGGGTATAAGTCTATGGTAGAGCCACTTGATGTGTAGTCTCTGTGCTAAATGTAAACAACCGAAATGACACTGTGTCACACACACACACACACACACACACACACACACACACACACACACACACACACACACACACACACACACACACACACACACACACACACACACACACACACACACACACACACACACACACACACACACACACACACACACACACACAGCAAGAGTGTTAGAATGAATATGTTAACCTTTAACTCTATGACTCAACCTGTGGAGGCCTAAGGAGCCAATCAGAAGAGAGCGTTTGGTCATTCTGTGTATTTGACTCAGCAGAACACGGTGGGCCTGATGGAGTCAGTCCAGTCCCTGGAGAAAGACTCCATTATACTATCGTTTTAGTTCTGTACTTCAGCAGTGTGTCTCTCCGACAATGGGAATAACAATCGAGCCTGTTGTCTGTCTGTCTGGCCCGGCTCCCGACTCGTGGGCTCTTACTGAGAGGCTTTGTGTTAGATAATTGGTCTGCTCACATGGTGTCCTGAAGCTGTGGTCGCTTCCCAAAACCTATTCTCTTTACACTGCCATTTACCAGGGTCCTATGGGGAATAGGGTGCCGCTTGGGATGCAGGCTGTGACTTGTCTTTCAGCCCCTCTGGAACACATTAACACCATCAGCGGGAGACAGAGATGTATTTCTGACGTTGTGGGAGCTTTGCTTTTCTCCATTGTGTTGTGTAATTTCAGAAAAGATGTGTGAGAGCAGGGATCTGGCGTGAACCGGTCAACACAGCCTGCGAGATAGATAGAGACAGAGAGAGAGAAAATGAGAGAGAGAGAGACAGAGAGAAATTGAGAGAGAGAGGAGAGAGAAAATGAGAGAGAGAGAGAGAGAGAAGAGAGAGAGAGAGGAGAGAGAAAATGAGAGAGAGAGAGAGAGAGAGAGAGAGAGAATGAGAGAGAGAGAGAGAGAGAGAGAGAGAGAGAGAAAAGAGAGAGAGAGAGAGAGAAAAGAGAGAGGAGAGAAAATGAGAGAGAGAGACAGAGAGAGAAATTGAGAGAGAGACAGAGAGAGGAGAAAATGAGAGAGAGAGACAGAGAGAGAAGAGGAGAAAGAGAAAGAGAGAAAAATACAAAAACAGAGAGAGAGAGAGCAGAGAGAGACCCAGACCCAGTCGGGTTCAGACTGTGCATTGTCTGTGGATAATCATTTGATGTTCCTGTAGAGTTCATGTCCACTACTTTACCATATTAAAAGCATGTGGTGATACTCTGAGAGGGAATGGATCATCCTCTCAACTGTCACGGATCCCTCCGGAAATGTCATTATGCACACCTGGTCCCAATTCCCATTTGATTAGTAATTATATAAGTGTTCCCTTTGTTCACCATTGTCCCGTCGATTATTGGTCAATGGCCTTCGGTGCGTGTGAGTACCTGTGCTGTGCTGTGTGTTTTAGCTTCTGTGCCATTTTGGATTGCGCAGATGATTACGGGTCTCGTCCCGTGTGTTAATCATCGAGCGCGTGTGTTATTTATTTGAGGTACTCCTCGTTTGTTTGGGTTTCAACCCTGTGTTTTTGTTACGTGTTTGTTTGGTCTTCGTCCCCGTGCCTTTACACGGCACGCCGTAATTTGGGGTATAATAAAAAAAAATATTACGCATTCCTGCACCTATCTCCCGAATCATTGTTACCAACGTGATGTCGTGTCTTTACTATCATTAACTGAAGACTGATAGTTTTTATCAAAGATTCTCTGTAATTAGTTATTATGCGATTAGACTGATTATTCATGTAACCGTAATTACTAGGAAGTTGGGGCACCAAGGAAAAATATTCAGATTACAAAGTTATCATTTCCTAAAATAACTTTTTGGATATATTATCTGATCAATTTGTCTTTGAATTAATTAATTATTTACTTTACCTCACGTTAGTCTCATTCCAAATGTCGTAAATTGTTGGTTATCTGCACAAACCCAGTCTTCACTATGAGTCATCCATACATCAATTGTCTTAAATCATTTATTTATTACTAACTAAGTAATTCACAGAAATGCATAAACAAACAAACAAACAAGGTAAATGTGGTTACATGAAATGATAGGAGAATGTGCCTAGTGGGCTGAACCTTCATGGTGGCTTGTTAGACAAAAGGGGAAGTGGGGTCGACTAAGAAGTCTCTGCAGAGTGATAATTATAACAATTGAAATGCTAATCCTTTGAACATGAACGCTCACTCATTTGGGAACAATTGCAATCAATATATATATTTACGCTCAGTGTGTCGTCTTGATCGCTGGTGAAAAGATAATTTATTTTGTAGAATTGTCCGTCTCTCTCCCCTCTCTCTGTCGTGGTTATAGTGGATAGTTCAGAGTGACATAAATTCGTTTCGTTATAGATGGATGTTTCGGGGATTGTTGTTCTTCGCTTTCAATGATACCGAATTCCCCTAGCTGCAGACTAGTAATTCATCTCAAAGACTTGTTCTTATTCTGTCGGTATCGATTGTCTAAGAGTTTAACCATGTGGTATGGTTGGTTAAAAGATTCAGCAATGGTCTACAACCTTTGTCCTCCTAATGGAGAAAAACATGGTCTGCAACCTTTAGCCATCTCGTAATTGAGGTAAGCTCGGTCTGCTGATCGAAAACCCGAGTGGGGGTTTTATTCGGAAGGGCCGAAAAAGGGCTGTCCCAGAAGGCCTAACCTAACTGGGCTCAGGGGCGGTCCTCTGATTCAAATCAAAAGGGAATTGAATTTTCTTCATTAAACAGTCCAAAATCATATTACACAATTATACAAACAGTATCATACTCACTCATTCATCTTATACAACAATTAGATGTAAACCTCACATCTGAGGCTATTATATAAACAGCGTTATGGTAATGTGGCCTCACCGTCTCCCATGAGCTTTCCCAAGTTGTGACAAACAGACCAGTTCGTAGCTGGATTCTCCACCGATCTTTTATACTTTCTATGGAATCAAATCAAATCAAATGTATTTATATAGCCCTTCGTACATCAGCTGATATCTCAAAGTGCTGTACAGAAACCCAGCCTAAAACCCCAAACAGCAAGCAATGCAGGTGTAGAAGCACGGTGGTTAGGAAAAACTCCCTAGAAAGGCCAAAACCTAGGAAGAAACCTAGAGAGGAACCAGGCTATGTGGGGTGGCCAGTCCTCTTCTGGCTGTGCCGGGTGGAGATTATAACAGAACATGGCCAAGATGTTCAAATGTTCATAAATGACCAGCATGGTCCAATAATAATAAGGCAGAACAGTTGAAACTGGAGCAGCAGCACGGCCAGGTGGACTGGGGACAGCAAGAAGTCATCATGTCAGGTAGTCCTGAGGCATGGTCATAGGGCTCAGGTCCTCTGAGAGAGAAAAAGAAAGAGAGAAAGAGAGAATTAGAGAGAGAACACTTAAATTCACACAGGACACCGAATAGGACAGGAGAAGTACTCCAGATATAACAAACTGACCCTAGCCCCCCGACACATAAACTACTGCAGCATAAATACTGGAGGCTGAGACAGGAGGGGTCAGGAGACACTGTGGCCCCATCCGAGGACAACCCCGGACAGGGCCAAACAGGAAGGATATAACCCCACCCACTTTGCCAAAGCACAGCCCCCACACCACTAGAGGGATATCTTCAACCACCAACTTACCATCCTGAGACAAGGCTGAGTATAGCCCACAAAGATCTCCGCCACGGCACAACCCAAAGGGGGTGCCAACCCAGAACATGACATTTGTTCGTACCTCAAGTTCTGTGAGGTGGAAGGATTTAGTTTGTTCTCTATGAAAATGTACTCTGCCTATACTGTGTGTCCATGAGGAGATCCTCTGGAATTTACAACGTCTCTCTGACCACAGCAACCTAGTTGAAGGAGGAAAGGGAGAGGCAGGGAGAGGGGGGATAGGCTTGCCCAAAGAGACCAACGTCAGTGACATCAACATAATCACGCTGCTGGTTTTAATGATTTACATTGTTAATAAATCTATCATATTTCGATTCAGGACACACAACTTTCCTGGAATTATTTTAGTTGATTGAATCAATGTGGTGAAAACGCATTTAGTGCAGTTTCAAATGGAGATTAATTCAAGTGTTTCACAATCCTTTGCTCGCTTATCTGATTATATATACTGAACAAATATATAAACCATTTCAAAGATTTTACTGAGTTACAGTTCATAGAAGGAAATCAGTCAATTGAAATACATTCATTAGGCCATAATCTATGAATTTCACATGACTGGGCAGGTATGCAGCCATGGGCCCACCCACTTGGCAGCCAGGAAGAGCCAATCATAATGAGTTTTTCCCCACAAAAGGGCTTTATTTGTCACGAACGTCGTCTTGGAAATGACTGGACCAAGGTGCAGCGTGGTGAGCGTAGATTTTTCTTTATTTTGCAAATGTCGCCAACAAAACGATAACACAACTAAAACGACCTTGAAGCTCCGTAAGGCTGCACATGCACAAATGAAGACAACTACCCACAACTAAGGTGGCAAAACAGGCTGCCTAAATATGATTCCCAATCAGAGACAACGATAGACAACTGTCCCTGATTGAGAACCATACCCGGCCAAAACATAGAAACAAAAACATAGAAATAAAGAAACTAGAATGCCCACCTAGTCACACCCTGGACTAACCAAAATAGAGAATAAAAACCTCTCTATGGCCAGGGGCGTGACAGTACCCCCCTCCCAGTAGATGCCCACCGGAACCTCCCAAAACCTGACTCTATAGGGGAGGGTTCGGGTGGGCATCTCTCGGTGGCGGCTCCATTGCGGGACGCAGACCCTGCTCCACCTCTGGCTCCCCACTTTGGTGGCGCCTCTGGACTGGGGACCCTCGTAGCAGGCCCCGGACTGGGGACCCTCGTTGCAGGCCCCGGAACCGTCGCTTGCGGCTCCGGACTGGGACCGTCGCTGGCGGCTCCGGACTGGAGGACGTTGTGGGAGGCTCCGGACTGGAGACCGTCGCTGGAGGCTCCGGACTGGGGACCATTGCTGCAGGCTCACTGGAGGCTTTGTGCCATGGATCATCACTGGAGGCTTCTATCCATGAATCATCACTGGAGGCTTCGTGCCATGGATAATCACTGGATGCTTCGTGCCATGGATCATCACTGGAGGCTTTGTGCCATGGATCATCACTGGAGGCTTTGTGCCATGGATCATCACTGGAGGAAGGAGACGTATAGGCAGCCTGGTGCATGGAGCTGCCACAGGGCTTACCAGGCTGGGGGACATACAGGAGGCCTGGTTCTGGGAGCAGGCACAGGACTCACCAGGCTGGGAGACATACAGGAGGTCCGATTCTGGGAGCAGGCACCAGATACACTGGGCCGTGGAGGCGCACTGGAGGTCTCGAGGGTAGAGCCTGCACAACCCATCCTGGCTGGATGGTTACCTTCACCCGGCAAGTGCGGGGCGCTGGCACAGGACGCACCGGAGACACAGTGCGCAGGGCTGGCGCAGGATATCCTGAGCCGTAGAGACGCACTGGAGGCCAGATGCTCTGAGCCATCCTGGCTGGATGCCCACTCTAACCTGGCAAATGCAGGGAGCTGGAATGTAGCGCACCAGGCTGTGAACACGCACTGGAGACACCGTGCACTCCACTGCATAACACGGTGCCTGACCAGTACCACGCTCCCCACGGTAAGCACGAGGAGTTGGCTCAGGTCTCCAACCTGACTCAGCCAATCTCCTCGTGTGTCCCCTCCAAGAATGTTTTGGGGGCTGCCTCTCGTGCTCCGCTGTGCCAACTCCTCGTACTGTCGCCGCTCTGCTTTCGCCGCCTCTATCTCCTCCCTTGGATGCCGATACTCTCCAGCCTTTACCCAGGGTCCCTTGCCTTCCAAGATCACCTCCCATGTCCATTCCTCCAGAAAACGCTGCTCCTCCCGGCCACGCTGCTTGGTCCGTTTGTGGTGGGTAGTTCTGTCACGAACGTCGTCAGGAAATGACCGGACCAAGGTGCAGCGTGGTGAGTGTACATTTCTTTTATTTAGAATGTCACCAACAAAAATTAGAAACAACAAAAATGAACGTGAAGCTGACTAGGGCTGTACAGGCCACTAACAAAGACAACTACCCACAACTAAGGTGGAAAAACAGGCTGCCTAAGTATGATTCCCAATCAGAGACAACAATAGGCAGCTGACCCTGATGGAGAACCATACCCAGCCAAAACATAGAAACAGAAAACATAGAAATAATGAAATGAGAATGCCCATCTTATTATTACAGACAGAGATACTCATTTATGCGTGTAGAATTATTCCTGGGATCTTGTATTTCATGATGTGTATGTGTGAAAAGCATTCCTGTTCCTTATCTCCCAGTCTAGTTTGTGAAAACCATTCCTGTTCCTCATCTCCCAGTCTAGTTTGTGAAAACCATTCCTGTTCCTCATCTCCCAGTCTAGTTTGTGAAAACCATTCCTGTTCCTCATCTCTCAGTCTAGTTTGTGAAAACCATTCCTGTTCCTCATCTCCCAGTCTAGTTTGTGAAAACCATTCCTGTTCCTCATCTCCCAGTCTAGTTTGTGAAAACCATTCCTGTTCCTCATCTCCCAGTCTAGTTTGTGAAACCATTCCTGTTCCTCATCTCTCAGTCTAGTTTGTGAAAACCATTCCTGTTCCTCATCTCCCAGTCTAGTTTGTGAAAACCGTTCCTGTTCCTCATCTCCCAGTCTAGTTTGTGAAAACCATTCCTGTTCTCCTGTTTTACCCCTGGAGATCTTGCTTCACTCCAAGAGTTCAGAACAACAAACATTCCTGAGAAACTGGGCAGTTGAACAAGAGTCTTTTAAAAACAGAAGCTGAATTTTTGTTGTTGTTGTTGCTGTTCACTGTTTGTGCAGAATGAGAAATGCAGATCATATCCTGTTATTGGTTAGGCTGGTATCTTTATGGTGCAGTGACACACACCCTCAGTCTGCCGGCCTGTTAAAGGGGCAATGTTTAGTTATACATTAGCATGAAGGATAGTTAAGTGCTACCTGATGTTATTGGAGGTGGCTGTGGACGCGCTAGGCTTCTGTGTATGTGTGTGTGTGTGTGTGTGTGTGTGTGTGTGTGTGTGTGTGTGTGTGTGTGGACACAGAGGGCTTCTCTGCACGCTCTTAACCAGGCTGGATACTCATGACTTCACTACAAAAACCAAGGCCGGGTTCACACCGCAAGTCAAGGACATCATTTTGACTAAGTGCATTTTTGAGTGCTCAGGTCAACATTGGTCCAGGTCAGCATCCTGTTGAGGAAATAGTAGTGTAGCTCTGAATCTTACCACACTGTTTAGCCAATAGCTGTTTAGATACGACCACAGATCATCAGAACAGTCCTTAGAAGGATCCTTGAACCTTTACAATGAGATTATTTGAGATCGACACTGATAACAATTCTCCCATTTACATTAAATTGATTAGGTGAAAGTCTGTGTAGAGAGAGAAGGAGGATGAATTTTTCCCAAAACAGTGTTTGTGGGTGGAGAAAACATACCAGCAGATGTGTCAATGATATATTTGGAAGCAAACAGATATGAGTTATAAAAAACACTTCTGAATTAAGCTTAGCGGATGGGCTCAAAGACCAATGAAGTTTACTCCAGGACTCACAGAAGTAGCAGTCCAGCATGTGTAGGGCATAAAGCTGTAGGCCTGCTACTTAGTGAATGGCATCATAAACCCTTGACCTCTGCTGAGGTGAGGTCTGCCGTTAGCTGAGGTCTGGTGTTAGGTGAGGTCTGCAGTAGTGTGAGGTCTGTGGTTGGTGAGGTCTGGTGTTGGTGAGGTCTGGTGTAGGTGAGGTCTGGTGTTAGGTGAGGTCTGGTGTTAGGTGAGGTCTGGTGGTAGGTGAGGTCTGGTGTTAGCTGAGGTCTGGTGTTAGCTGAGGTCTGGTGTTAGGTGAGGTCTGGTGTTAGGTGAGGTTGGGTGTTAGGTGAAATATATGTTATATAATGTCCTTTGTCTCCTCTTTCCTGTAGTTTATATGGTGCGTTCAACATCGTGCATTCCATGGTCAGGGTTATGTGGAGTTGTTTATGATATATACATGATATTCCTGGAGCCCCTCACAGCAAACCACGTGCTCCAAGCATGACTGGAACACACTGCATTTGTAAAAAAAAAAAATATTACAGTTGTGTGTCGTATTTCTTTTAAATTGTTGCTCCTATATTTGTCTTGTAATTACGTTCAGGAAAATATAGGTTCTGCTGGAGTGAGACTGAGCCACAGAGAGAGAATAAAACAGAAAATGTATATTTTGAATTCTCTGTTGCCATCTGAGAAACAAAGACTGAGGATTAAAGCAACATGAGATTGGTTACGAGTCGCGTCTCAAAATCTGTCCAAAATATCTTGTCTTGGTGCCGGCTCGTATATGTTGTGGTTATCATCTATATCACCCTCTCCATTTCATCATCCAAGTAACTGCTTCCCCTGTTTCCCCTTTTTCCCGCTCCCTGCTCCACAAGAGAGTTAGGAGGGCGTAATTACAGAGTAGAGCATTTGTGTTTAAACTGCAATACAGTTTGCCGTTCTTCACATAAACTGTCAGGAGCTTGAATGTGAAACGCAGCAGAATAAGCGTTATTTCTGAGTGGACCGTCTGCCAATAGTCAGAACAGAATAACACGTCGTGGTCCAGCCAGCCCGCTCTGACCACAATGTTTATTTATCTGAGAGCTCATCGATGGAATTTCAGAATTAACTGACAGACTTAAAAATATTTATTGAAATGGCAGAAAAACCAAATGAACATCAGAGAACGTCCGTCATCACTGGTGGAGAGAAGAGGAGCGTAGGAGAGAGAGGAGAAAAGGGAATAGAAAGAATGGGTGTGGAGTAGAGAATCACGTAATTCTAATTAAGAAAACACTTATTAAAACGTTACTCTGCAGAACCTCTCTCTATAGTTCTAGAACCTCTCACCCTGTGTAGTCAACACTAAATGATGGAACACTTGTCAAACAGAAACAAATAAAAAGGTGACCAGAAAAGGTAGAATTCTCATTTATTAAGTAGAAAAATATATTTCAGCCTACATCAATTTACACATAAGTATTCCATTCAAGTTAGTTGTCCTAGTATTATTTGTCATTGCATCATTTGTATCCTACATCTCCCTTATATTATATTATGAGGCATTCTTATAGGCCCCGGTAAAAGTTGCTACCGCAGTAGTAGTAGTAGTAGGACATCCTTTTGAAAACCCTTTTCATATGTTAGCTGAGCTGGCTTTCATTTAGAGCTGAATGAATGGAGGCATAAAGAGAGGCAGGCCAGGGGAGAACACACTGAGACAAACTAAGACACACTGAGACACACTGAGACAAACTAAGACACACTGAGACACACTGAGACAAACTAAGACACACTGAAACACACTGAGACACACTGAGACACACTGAGACACACTGAGACACACTGAGACCCACTGAGACAAACTAAGACACACTGAGACACACTGAGACAAACTAAGACACACTGAGACACACTGAGACACACTGAGACACACTGAGACAAACTAAGACACACTGAGACACACTGAGACACACTGAGACACACTGAGACACACTGAGACACACTGAGACAAACTAAGACACACTGAGACACACTGAGACACACTGAGACAAACTAAGACACACTGAGACACACTGAGACAAACTAAGACACACTAAGACACACTAAGACACACTGAGACACACTGAGACAAACTAAGACACACTGAGACAAACTAAGACACACTGAGACAAACTAAGACACATTGAGACACACTGAGACAAACTAAGACACACTGAGACACACTGAGACAAACTAAGACACACTGAGACACACTGAGACAAACTAAGACACACTGAGACACACTAAGACAAACTGAGACAAACTAAGACGCACTGAGACAAACTAAGACACACTGAGACACACTGAGACACACCAAGACTAACTGAGACACACCAAGACACACTGAGACAAACCAAGTCACACTGAGACACACCAAGACACACTGAGACACACCAAGACTAACTGAGACACACCAAGACACACTGAGACACACCAAGACACACTGAGACACACTGAGACACACCAAGACTAACTGAGACACACCAAGACACACTGAGACGCACCAAGACACACTGAGACATACCAAGTCACACTGAGACACACTAAGGCACACCAAGACACACTGGGATGCACCAAGACACACTGGGATGTACCAAGTTACACTGAGACACACCAAGACACACTGAGACACACTGGGACACACCAAGACTAACTGAGACACACCAAGACACACCGAGACGCACCAAGACACACTGAGACATACCAAGTCACACTGAGACACACCAAGACACACTGAGACACACTGAGACACACCAAGACACACTGAGACACACCAACACACTGAGACACACTGAGACACACCAAGACACACCGAGACACACTGAGACACACTGAGACACACTGAGACACACTGAGACACACCAAGACACACTGAGACACATCAAGACACCAAGACACACTGAGACACACCAAGTCACACTGAGACACACCAAGACACACTGAGACACACCAAGACACACTGAGACACACTGAGACACACCAAGACACACCGAGACACACCGAGACACACCAAGACACACTACTCGCTCTGGTTAGGGTTAGAGTTGGGCTGGGGTGAATTGGGTTTGTGATTGGTCTGGTGCTTGGGGTGAATTGGGGTTATGGTTGGTCAGGGGCTTGGGGTGAATTGGGGTTGTGATTGGTCTGGTGCTTGCGGTGATTTGGGGGTTATGGTTCGTCTGGTGCTGGGGTGAATTACAGTTATGGTTGGTCTGGTGCTGGGGTGAATTGGGGTTATGGTTGGTCTGGGGCTTGGGTGAATTGGGGTTATGGGTGGTCTGGTGCTTGGGGTGAATTGGGGTTATGGGTGGCCTGGGGCTTGGCTGAATTTGGGTTGGGATTGTGGCTAGAGTTAGGGTAAGGGGCGTCTGTAAAGCCTGCATGGAGAGGAGCGAAGATGTCAGAAAACACACACTTAGTTGCCAAAGCTTAAAAAAAGAGCAAAAATGTGAATCTGAAAATAACTAGGAAAGATCCTCAAGAGAGACAGTGTTGTGAGAGACAGTGTTGCCCTCTCTCTATTCTTCCTTGAACAACTCGGCATAACCTTCTTTGTTTCAGTGATGGTCTTAATTTTGTGCCAAAACTGCCACTGACATGACCGTCACTTACAGCTGAGAAACCAGGGAGACTGAGGTACTAACACTAATTGCTGATTGCCTAGCAGACGTGGAGAGCAAACTTTCATGTACTAATTGATGATTGCCTAGGAGAGAAGAAACCACTCACCAAACAATAGGGCCACTGATTACCAAAACAAGTCATAAATTGCTTTGCACCTCGATCCTGGTTGATGTGATAACAACTATCTACGAGTTATAAGCAGTCCCCACACCATGTAGGTCACTGGGAAGACAGGCAGCACTTGATGGCCAAAGTCAGTACTAGATCACAACAGATAAAGAGAAAAAAAACAATTATCACACCTGGAGATAACAGGAGTCATCTAGCTATAGAATCCCTCCTGGAGATAACAGAGTCACTGGAGTTCCTCCTCTTCTGCCCATCTTAATCTTTTCTTTTAATTGGCCAGTCAGAGCTTTTTAGAGCCAGCTGTTCTGTGAAGGGAGTAGTACAAAGCGCTGTATGAGATATTCCGTTTTTTGACAATTTATCGCATGGCCTTCATTTCTCAGAACAAGAATGGACTGATGAGTTTCAGAAGAAAGTTATTTGTTTCTGGCAGTTTTGATCCTGTAATCAAACCCACAAATGCTGATGCTTCAGATACTGAACTAGTTTTATTGCTTTTTTAATCAGAACAACAGTTTTCAGTCGTGCTAATTTAATTGCAAAAGGGTTTTCTAATGAACAATTAGCCTTTTAAAATAATAAAATTGTATTTGCAAACACTACGTGCCATTGGAACACAGGAGTGATGGTTGCTGATAATGGGCCTCTATACGCCTACCTAGATATTCCAGCTACAATAATCATTTACAACATTAACCATGTCTACATTGTATTTCTGATCAATTTGATGTTATTTTAATGGGCAAAAAAAACGTGCTTTTCTTTCAAAAACAAGGACATTTCTAAGTGACCCCAAACTTTTGAACGGTAGTGTAGCTAAGAGAGTTTAAAGACCTGAAAGAACTTAGAGACCATAGACTTTAAAGACCTTAGAGATCTTCAAGACCCTAGAGACCACAGACTTTAGAGACCATGGAGTGTTTATAGACATTAGAGATTTAAAAGAACTTAGAGATCTTCAAGACCCTAGAGACCATAGAGAATGTGGCGACCAGAGAGACCTTAGAGACAAACAAAGGGTGGTGGGCTGCCCATCAGGAAGTCCAGGATCCAGGTGCAGTCCCATGGTCCTTAGCTTAGTGATGAGCTTTGATGGAACTATGGTGTTGAACACTGAGCTGAGCTGTAGTCAATGAATAGCATTCTCACATAGGTGTTCCTTTTGTCCAGGTGGGAAAGGGCAGTGTGGAATGGAATAAAGATTGCATAATCTGTGGATCTGTTGGGGCAGTATGCAAATTGGAGTGGGTCTAGTGGTTCTTGGATAATGGTGTTGATGTGTGCCATGAACATCTTTTCGAAGCACTTCAAAGCTACAGATGTGAGTGCTACAGGTCAATAATCATTTAGGCAGTTTACCTTGGTGTTCCTGGGCACAGGGCCTTTGGTGGTCTGCTTAAAACATGTTGGTATTACAGACTTGGACAGGGTGAGGTTGAAAATGTCTGGGCCTGCAGCCTTGTGAATGTTGACCTGTTTAAAGGTCTTACTCACATCGGCTCCGGTGAGCGTAATCACACAGTCGTCCGGAACAGCTGATGCTCTCATGCATGCTTCAGTGTTGTTTGCCTCAAAGCGAGAATATAAGTTATTTAGTTTGTCTGGTTGGCTCGTGTCACTGGGCAGCTCGCAGCTGTGCTTCCCTTTGTAGTCTTAAATGGTTTGCAAGCCCTGCCACATCAACGATTGGCGTGGGCACCTAAACAATCTACAGCAACCGACCTCACCCTACTAGAATATGAAGTCAAAATTCTACTGTTTGCTGATGATCTGGTGCTTGTGTCCCCAACCAAAGAAGGACTACAACAACAGCTACATCTTCTTCACAGAGGGTAGTGAAAATATCCTCTGTGTACAAAGTAAAACACCAATTAACGCAGCGCAGAAGTAGGCCGATACCAGCGAGTTATCAAAATCCAAAAAAAGAGCTGATTCTACAACCACTTAAAAGGAAGCGATTACCAAACCTTCCATAACAAAGCCATCAACTATAGAGAGATGAATCTGAGATTAATCTGGGTCCACTAAGCAAGCTGGTCCTGGGGCTCTGTTCACAAACACAAACAGACCCCACAGAGGCCCAGGACAGAAACACAATTAAATCAAATCAAATCAATTTTATTTGTCACATACACATGGTTAGCAGATGTTAATGCGAGGGTAGCGAAATGCTTGTGCTTCTAGTTCCGACAATACGGTAATAACCAACGAGTAATTTAACCTAACAATTCCAAAACTACTATACACACAAGTGTAAAGGGATAAAGAATATGTACATAAAGATATATGAATGAGTGATGGTACAGGACGGCATAGGCAAGATGCAGTAGATGGTATCGAGTACAGTATATACATATGAGATGAGTAATGTAGGGTATGTAACAAAGTGGCATAGTTTAAAGTGGCTAGTGATACAGTACCTGTATTGCATAAAAATGCAGTAGATTATATAGAGTACAGTATATACATATACATATTAGATTAGTAATGTAGGGTATGTAAACATTATATTATATTAAGTGGCATTGTTTAAAGTGGCTAGTGATACATGTATTACGTAAAGATGCAGTAGATGATATAGAGTACAGTATATACATATACATATTAGGTTAGTAATGTAGGGTATGTAAACATTATATTATATTAAGTAAACATGTATTACGTAACTCAATGTTAGTGGTGGCTGTTTAACAGTCTGATGGCCTTGAGATAGAAGCTGTTTTTCAGTCTCTCGGTCCCTGCTTTGATGCACCTGTATTGATCTCGCCTTCTGGATGATAGCGGGGTGAACAAGTAGTGACTCGGGTGGTTGTTGTCCTTGATGATCTTTATGGCCTTCCTGTGACATTGAGTGGTGTAGGTGTCCTGGAGGGCAGGTAGTTTGCCCCGGTGAGGCGTTGTGCAGACCTCACTACCCTCTGAGAGCCTTACGGTTGTGGGCGGAGCAGTTGCCGTACCAGGCGGTGATACAGCCCGCCAGGATGCTCTCGATTGTGCATCTGTAGAAGTTTGTGAGTGCTTTTGGTGACAAGCCAAATTTCTTCAGCCTCCTGAGGTTCTTCACCACGCTGTCTGTGTGGGTAGACCATTTCAGTTTGTCCGTGATGTGTACGCCGAGGAACTTAAAACTTACAACCCTCTCCACTACTGTCCGTCGATGTGGATAGGGGGTGCTCCCTCTGCTGTTCCCTGAAGTCCACGAATCATCTCCTTTGTTTTGTTGACGTTGAGTCTGAGGATATTTACCTGACACCACACTCCGAGGGCCCTCACCTTATCCCTGTAGGCCGTCTCGTTGTTGTTGGTAATCAGCCTACCACTGTAGTGTCGTCCGCAAACTTGATGATTGAGTTGGAGGCGTGCATGGCCATGTAGTCGTGGGTGAACAGGGAGTACAGGAGAGGGCTGAGAACGCACCCTTGTGGGGCCCCAGTGTTGAGGATCAGCGGGGGTGGAGATGTTGTTGCCTACCCTCACCACCTGGGGGTGGCCCGTCAGGAAGTCCAGTACCCAGTTGCACAGGGCGGGGTCGAGACCCAGGGTCTCAAGCTTAATGACGAGTTTGGAGAGTACTATGGTGTTAAATGCTGAGCTGAAGTCGATGAACAGCATTCTTACATAGGAATTCCTCTTGTCCAGATGGGTTAGGGCAGTGTGCAGTGTGTTTGTGATTGCGGCGTCTGTGGACCTATTGGGGCGGTAAGCAAATTGGAGTGGGTCTAAGGTGTCAGGTAGGGTGGAGGCGATATGGTCCTTGACTAGTCTTTCAAAGCACTTCATGATGACGGTGAGTGCTACAGGGCAGTAGTCGTTTAGCTCAGTTACCTTAGCTTTCTTGGGAACAAGAACAATTGTGGCCCTCTTGAAGCATGTGGGACAGCAGACTAGGATAAGGATTGATTGAATATGTCCATAAACACACCAGCCAGCTGTTCTGCGCATGCTCTGAGGATGCCGTCTGGGCCTGCAGCCTTGCGAGGGTTAAATGTTTTACTCACATGAGCTGCAGTGAAGGAGAGTCCGCAGGTTTTCCGTAGCGGGCCATGTCAGTGGCACTGTATTACCCTCAAAGAGAGCAAACAAGTTATTTAGTCTGTCTGGGAGCAAGACATCCTGGTCCGCGTCAGGGCTGGTTTTCTTTTTGTAATCCGTGATGGACAGTAGACCCTGCCACATACCTCTTGTGTCTGAGCCGTTGAATTGCGACTCTACTTTGTCTCTATACTGACGCTTAGCTTGTATGATTGTCTTGCGGAGGGAATAGCTAAACTATTTGTATTCGGTCATGTTTCTGGTCACCTTGCCCTGGTTAAAGCAGTGTTTCGCTCTTTCAGTTCCCCGCGAATGCTGCCATCAATCCACGGTTTCTGGTTTGGGAATGTTTTAATCGTTGCTGTGGGTATAACATCGTCAATGAACTTTCTAATGAACTCGCTCACCGAATCAGCGTATTCGTCAATGTTGTTGTTGGTCGCAATGCGGAACATATCCCAATCCACGTGATCGAAGCAGTCTTGAAGTGTGGAATCAGATTGGTCGGACCAGCGTTGAACAGACCTGAGCGCGGGAGCTTCTTGTTTTAGTCTCTGTCTGTCGGCTGGAAGCAACAAAATGGAGTCTTGGTCAGCTTTTCCGAAAGGAGAGCGGGGGAGGGCCTTATATGCATTGCAGAAGTTTGAATAACAATGATCCAGGGTTTTACCAGCCCTGGTTGTGCAATCGATATGCTGATAGAATTTAGGGAGTCTTGTTTTCAGATTAGCCTTGTTAAAATCCCCAGCTACAATGAATGCAGCCTCAGGATATGTGGTTTCCAGTTTACATAGAGTCAAATAAAGTTCGTTCAGGGCCATCAATGTGTCTGCTTGGGGGGGAATATATACAGCTTTGATTATAATCGAAGATAATTATCTTGGTAGATAATGCGGTCGACATTTGATTGTGAGGAATTCTAAGTCAGGTGAACAGAAGGACTTGAGTTCCTGTATGTTGTTGTGGTCACACCACGTCTCGTTAACCATAAGGCATACCCCCCCCACGCCCCTTTTCTTACCAGAAAGATGGTTGTTTCTGTCGGCGCGATGCGTGAAGAAACCAGCTGGCTGCACCGACTCCGATAGCGTCTCTCGAGTAAGCCATATTTCCGTGAAGCAAAGAACGTTACAGTCTCTGATGTCTCTCTGGAATGCTACCCTTGCTCGGATTTCATCAACCTTGTTGTCAAGAGTCTGGACATTGGCGAGTATTATGCTAGGGAGTGGTGAGCGATGTGCCCGTCTCCTGAGCCTGACCAGAAGACCGCCGTTTGCCCCTTTTACGAAGCCGTTGTTTTGGGTCGCCCGGCTGAGATCCGATCCATTGTCCTGGGTGGAAGGCAGAACACAGGATCCGCTTCGGGAATGTCATATTCCTGGTCGTTATGATGGTGAGTTGACGTTGCTCTTATATTCAGTAGTTCCTCACGACTGTTTGTAATGATACCTAAGATTACCTGGGGTACCA
>NW_024608495.1:55000-64789 GCF_018296145.1 Oncorhynchus tshawytscha
ACAGAGAGAGAGAGCAGACTGTATGGTGACAGTGAGAGAGACAGAGAGAGAGCAGACTGCATGGTGACAGTGAGACAGAGAGAGAGCAGACTGTATGGTGACAGTGAGAGAGAGAGAGAGAGCAGACTGTATGGTGACAGTGAGACAGAGAGAGAGCAGACTGTATGGTGACAGTGAGACAGAGAGAGAGCAGACTGTATGGTGACAGTGAGAGAGAGAGAGCAGACTGTATGGTGACAGTGAGAGAGAGAGCAGACTGTATGGTGACAGTGAGAGAGAGAGAGAGCAGACTGTATGGTGACAGTGAGAGAGAGAGAGAGAGAGAGAGAGAGCAGACTGTATGGTGACAGTGAGAGAGAGACAGAGAGAGAGCAGACTGTATGGTGACAGTGAGAGAGAGAGAGCAGACTGTATGGTGACAGTGAGAGAGAGAGAGCAGACTGTATGGTGACAGTGAGAGAGAGAGAGAGCAGACTGTATGGTGACAGTGAGAGAGAGAGAGACTGTAGACAGAGAGAGAGCAGACTGTATGGTGACAGTGAGAGAGAGAGAGAGAGAGCAGACTGTATGGTGACAGTGAGAGAGAGAGAGCAGACTGTATGGTGACAGTGAGAGAGAGAGAGCAGACTGTATGGTGACAGTGAGAGAGAGAGACAGAGAGAGAGCAGACTGTATGGTGACAGTGAGAGAGAGAGAGCAGACTGTATGGTGACAGTGAGAGAGAGAGCAGACTGTATGGTGACAGTGAGAGAGAGAGAGCAGACTGTATGGTGACAGTGAGAGAGAGAGCAGACTGTATGGTGACAGTGAGACAGAGAGAGAGCAGACTGTATGGTGACAGTGAGAGAGAGAGCAGACTGTATGGTGACAGTGAGACAGAGAGAGAGCAGACTGTATGGTGACAGTGAGAGAGAGAGAGAGAGCAGACTGTATGGTGACAGTGAGAGAGAGAGAGAGAGCAGACTGTATGGTGACAGTGAGAGAGAGAGAGCAGACTGTATGGTGACAGTGAGACAGAGAGAGAGCAGACTGTATGGTGACAGTGACTGTAGAGAGAGAGAGCAGACTGTATGGTGACAGTGAGACAGAGAGAGAGAGCAGACTGTATGGTGACAGTGAGAGAGAGCAGACTGTATGGTGACAGAGAGAGCAGACTGTATGGTGACAGTGAGAGAGAGAGAGCAGACTGTATGGTGACAGTGAGAGAGAGAGCAGACTGTATGGTGACAGTGAGAGAGAGAGCAGACATGGTGACAGTGAGAGCAGACTGTATGGTGACAGTGAGAGAGAGAGCAGACTGTATGGTGACAGTGAGAGAGAGACAGACAGAGAGAGCAGACTGTATGGTGACAGTGAGAGAGAGAGACAGAAGATGGTGACAGTGAGAGAGACAGAGAGCAGACTGTATGGTGACAGTGAGAGAGAGAGAGCAGACTGTATGGTGACAGTGAGAGAGAGCAGACTGTATGGTGACAGTGAGAGAGAGAGAGCAGACTGTATGGTGACAGTGAGAGAGAGAGAGCAGACTGTATGGTGACAGTGAGACAGAGAGAGCAGACTGTATGGTGACAGTGACAGAGAGAGAGCAGACTGTATGGTGACAGTGAGAGAGAGAGAGCAGACTGTATGGTGACAGTGAGAGAGAGAGAGAGACTGTATGGTGACAGAGAGACAGAGAGAGAGCAGACTGTATGGTGACAGTGAGAGAGAGAGAGAGAGAGAGAGAGAGAGAGAGACTGTATGGTGACAGTGAGAGAGAGACAGAGAGAGAGCAGACTGTATGGTGACAGTGAGAGAGAGAGAGAGAGAGAGAGAGAGAGAGCAGACTGTATGGTGACAGTGAGAGAGAGAGAGCAGACTGTATGGTGACAGTGAGAGAGAGAGAGAGAGACAGTGAGAGAGAGAGAGAGAGAGAGAGAGAGAGAGCAGACTGTATGGTGACAGTGAGAGAGAGAGAGCAGACTGTATGGTGACAGTGAGAGAGAGAGAGCAGACCATACAGAGTACACAGAGAGTACACAGCGGCAGAATACCTGACCACTGTGACTGACCCAAAATTAAGGAAAGCCTTGACTATGTACAGACTCAGTGAGCATAGCCTTGCTATTGAGAAAGGCCGCCGTAGGGCAGACATGGCTCTCAAGAGAAGACAGGCTATGTGCTCACTGCCCACAAAATGAGGTGGAAACTGAGCTGCACTTCCTAACCTCCTGCCCAATGTATGACCATATTAGAGAGACATATTTCCCTCAGATTACACAGATCCACAAAGAATCTCACCCATATCTACTGGGTGAAATTCCACAGTGTGCCATCACAGCAGCAAGATTTGTGACCTGTTGCCACGAGAAAAGGGCAACCAGTGAAGAACAAACACCATTGTAAATACAACCCATATTTATGCTTATTTATTTTATCTTGTGTCCTTTAGCCATTTGTACATTGTTAGAACACTGTATATATATATAATATGACATTTGTAATGTCTTTACTGTTTTGAAACTTGTATGTGTAATGTTTACTGTTAATTTTTGTTGTTTTTCACTTTATATATTCACTTTGTATGTTGTCTACCACTTGCTTTGGAATACTTAACACATGTTTCCCATGCCAATAAAGCCCTTGAATTGAATTGAATTGAATTGAGAGAGAGCAGACTGTATGGTGACAGTGAGAGACAGAGAGAGAGAGAGAGAGAGAGAGAGCAGACTGTATGGTGACAGTGAGAGACAGAGAGAGAGAGCAGACTGTATGGTGACAGTGAGACAGAGAGAGAGCAGACTGTATGGTGACAGTGAGACAGAGAGAGACAGAGAGAGCAGACTGTATGGTGACAGTGAGAGAGAGAGAGCAGACTGTATGGTGACAGTGAGAGAGAGAGAGAGAGAGCAGACTGTATGGTGACAGTGAGAGAGAGAGCAGACTGTATGGTGACAGTGAGACAGAGAGCAGACTGTATGGTGACAGTGAGACAGAGAGCAGACTGTGCTGGTGACAGTGAGAGAGAGAGAGAGCAGACTGTATGGTGACAGTGAGAGAGAGAGAGCAGACTGTATGGTGACAGTGAGAGAGAGAGAGCAGACTGTATGGTGACAGTGACAGAGAGAGAGCAGACTGTATGGTGACAGTGAGACAGAGAGCAGACTGTATGGTGACAGTGAGAGAGAGAGACAGACAGAGAGAGCAGACTGTATGGTGACAGGGAGAGAGAGAGACAGACAGAGAGAGCAGACTGTATGGTGACAGTGAGAGAGAGAGCAGAGAGAGCAGACTGTATGGTGACAGTGGAGAGAGAGAGAGCAGACTGTATGGTGACAGTGAGAGAGAGAGAAAGCAGACTGTATGGTGACAGTGAGAGAGAGAGCAGACTGTATGGTGACAGTGAGACAGAGAGAGCAGACTGTATGGTGACAGTGACAGAGAGAGAGCAGACTGTATGGTGACAGTGAGAGAGAGAGAGCAGACTGTATGGCGACAGTGAGAGAGAGAGCAGACTGTATGGTGACAGTGAGACAGAGAGAGAGCAGACTGTATGGTGACAGTGAGAGAGAGAGAGAGAGAGAGAGAGAGAGAGAGAGAGACTGTATGGTGACAGTGAGAGAGAGACAGAGAGAGAGCAGACTGTATGGTGACAGTGAGAGAGAGAGAGAGAGAGAGAGAGAGAGCAGACTGTATGGTGACAGTGAGAGAGAGAGCAGACTGTATGGTGACAGTGAGAGAGAGAGAGAGACAGAGAGAGAGCAGACTGTATGGTGACAGTGAGAGAGAGAGAGAGCAGACTGTATGGTGACAGTGAGAGAGAGAGAGCAGACTGTATGGTGACAGTGAGAGAGAGAGAGCAGACTGTATGGTGACAGTGAGAGAGAGAGAGCAGACTGTATGGTGACAGTGAGAGAGAGAGAGCAGACTGTATGGTGACAGTGAGAGAGAGAGAGAGCAGACTGTATGGTGACAGTGAGAGAGAGAGAGCAGACTGTATGGTGACAGTGAGAGAGAGAGAGAGAGAGAGAGCAGACTGTATGGTGACAGTGAGAGAGAGAGAGAGCAGACTGTATGGTGACATGGTGTGAGACAGAGAGAGAGCAGACTGTATGGTGACAGTGAGAGAGAGAGAGACAGAGAGAGAGCAGACTGTATGGTGACAGTGAGACAGAGAGAGAGCAGACTGTATGGTGACAGTGAGAGAGAGAGAGCAGACTGTATGGTGACAGTGAGACAGAGAGAGAGCAGACTGTATGGTGACAGTGAGAGAGAGAGAGAGCAGACTGTATGGTGACAGTGAGAGAGACAGAGAGAGATAGAGAGAGAGAGAGAGAGAGAGCAGACTGTATGGTGACAGTGAGAGAGAGAGAGCAGACTGTATGGTGACAGTGAGAGAGAGAGAGCAGACTGTATGGTGACAGTGAGAGCGAGAGAGCAGACTGTATGGTGACAGTGAGACAGAGAGCAGACTGTATGGTGACAGTGAGAGAGAGAGACAGACAGAGAGAGCAGACTGTATGGTGACAGTGAGAGAGAGAGACAGACAGAGAGAGCAGACTGTATGGTGACAGTGAGAGAGAGACAGAGAGAGCAGACTGTATGGGTGACAGTGAGAGAGAGAGCAGACTGTATGGTGACAGTGAGAGAGAGAGAGCAGACTGTATGGTGACAGTGAGAGAGAGAGAGAGAGCAGACTGTATGGTGACAGTGAGAGAGAGCAGAGCAGACTGTATGGTGACAGTGAGACAGAGAGAGCAGACTGTATGGTGACAGTGACAGAGAGAGAGCAGACTGTATGGTGACAGTGAGACAGAGAGCAGACTGTATGACAGTGACTGTAGTGACAGTGAGAGAGAGAGCAGACTGTATGGTGACAGTGAGAGAGAGAGAGCAGACTGTATGGTGACAGTGAGACAGAGAGCAGACTGTATGGTGACAGTGAGAGAGAGAGAGAGCAGACTGTATGGTGACAGTGAGACAGAGAGAGCAGACTGTATGGTGACAGTGAGAGAGAGAGAGCAGACTGTATGGTGACAGTGAGAGAGAGAGCAGACTGTATGGTGACAGTGAGACAGAGAGCAGACTGTATGGTGACAGTGAGACAGAGAGAGCAGACTGTATGGTGACAGGAGACAGAGAGAGCAGACTGTATGGTGAGAGAGAGACAGAGAGCAGACTGTATGGTGACAGTGAGAGAGAGAGCAGACTGTATGGTGAGAGAAAGCAGACTGTATGGTGACAGTGAGACAGAGAGAGAGAGCAGACGGTGACAGTGAGACAGAGAGAGAGAGAGAGAGAGCAGACTGTATGGTGACAGTGAGAGACAGAGAGAGAGACAGAGAGAGAGCAGACTGTATGGTGACAGTGAGAGACAGAGAGAGAGCAGACTGTATATGACAGTGAGAGAGAGAGAGCAGACTGTATGGTGACAGTGAGACAGAGAGAGAGACAGAGAGATAGCAGACTGTATGGTGACAGTGAGAGAGAGAGCAGACTGTATGGTGACAGTGAGAGAGAGAGACAGAGAGAGAGCAGACTGTATGGTGAGTGAGAGAGAGAGCAGACTGTATGGTGACAGTGAGAGAGAGAGCAGACTGTATGGTGAAAGTGAGAGAGAGAGAGCAGACTGTATGGTGACAGTGAGAGAGAGAGAGCAGACTGTATGGTGACAGTGAGAGAGAGAGAGCAGACTGTATGGTGACAGTGAGAGAGAGAGAGAGACAGAGAGAGAGCAGACTGTATGGTGACAGAGAGACAGAGAGAGAGCAGACTGTATGTTGACAGTGAGACAGAGAGAGAGCAGACTGTATGGTGACAGTGAGACAGAGAGAGAGCAGACTGTATGGCAGACAGTGACAGAGAGAGCAGACTGTATGACAGTGACAGAGAGAGACTGTATGGTGACAGTGAGAGAGCAGACTGTATGGTGACAGGAGACAGAGAGAGAGCTATGACTGTATGGTGACAGTGAGACAGAGAGAGCTAAGACTGTATGGTGACAGAGAGACAGAGAGAGGAGTTAACTGGGCAGACAGCAGACAGAGAGAGAGCAGACTGTATGGTGACAGAGAGACAGAGAGAGAGCAGACTGTATGGTGATGAGTGAGACAGAGAGAGAGCAAGACTGTATGGTGACAGTGAGACAGAGAGAGAGCAGACTGTATGGTGACAGTGAGACAGAGAGAGACAGAGAGAGAGCAGACTGTATGTAGACAGTGAGACAGAGAGAGCAGACTGTATGGTGACAGTGAGACAGAGAGAGCAGACTGTATGGGTGACAGAGAGAGAGAGAGAGAGCAGACTGTATGGTGACAGAGAGAGAGAGAGAGCAGACTGTATGGTGACAGAGAGACAGAGAGAGAGCAGACTGTATGGTGACAGAGAGACAGAGAGAGAGCAGACTGTATGGTGACAGAGAGAGAGAGAGAGAGCAGACTGTATGGTGACAGAGAGAGAGAGAGAGCAGAGATGGTGACAGAGAGAGAGAGAGAGAGCAGACTGTATGGTGACAGTGAGACAGAGAGAGAGACAGAGAGAGAGCAGACTGTATGGTGACAGTGAGACAGAGAGAGAGCAGACTGTATGGTGACAGAGAGAGAGAGAGAGAGAGCAGACTGTATGGTGACAGAGAGAGAGAGAGAGCAGACTGTATGGTGACAGAGAGAGAGTGGTCAGTGTGTGTAGAACATGGACATTTTAGTCATTTACCAGATGCTCTTTTCAAGAGTGACTTCCAGTTAGTGTATACATCTTAAACTCTTTAAATGTCTGTTATATTGTGTATCACAAGTGGAACATTTTTATTTTTATTTTCATCCCTTTTAGATAACTTTCAAGAAGGCGGCATCGGTTTTGTTTGGAAGTCTGTCTCTGGTTATATTGGGAGAGACCCCACAAGTGCAAACAAATAAAGTCTCTATTCCGCCCCAGGGCCTCTCGTGTATACACCAAAGGAAGCCCAAATATACCAGGACCCACAAGGACCCACAGCATCCCACTCCAAATCTACTTACCGCCTCGTTTCAGAGTCTTACACTAACACTCTCTGCTGAGCTGCTGCAACAATAAACACTTTGGATGCCCACTATATTCTTTATTTACTTCACTACTTTTGACTAGGGCCCATAGGGTTTATGGGAATAGGGTGCCATTTGGAAAGCATACACACTCAGGGCTGGGACCCAATCAAACCTGGATAGATGGTGGGGCCATGCCATGCCAACAGACAAATTCAAACAATTTGGAGCCAATTCAACAAACACAAATATTATTGTTCTAATTTTATTTAACCTTTATTTATCGAGGCAAGTGAGTTAATAGCAACATACATATTTACAATGACGGCATACATCATCCAAACCCAGACGGCGCTGTGCACCGCCCAATCACGGCTGTGCACCGCCCAATCACGGCTGTGCGCCGCCCAATCACGGCTGTGCGCCGCCCAATCACGGCTGTGCGCCGCCCAATCACGGCTGTGCGCCGCCCACCACGGCTGTGCGCCGCCTATGGGACTCTAATCATGGCTGTGCGCCGCCCAATCATGGCTGTGCGCCGCCTATGGGGACTCCCAATCACGGCTGGTGTGATAGAGCTTGAATCCAACCAGGGTGTCTGTAGTGACACCTCTAGCACTGAGATGCAGTGCCTTTGTATTCTAGTCCCTGTATTCTAGTCCCTGTATCCTAGTCTCTGTATTATATCTCCTGATTCTAGTCCCTGTATTCTAGTCCCTGTATCCTAGTCCCTGTATTCTAGTCCCTGTATCATAGTCCCTGTATCCTAGTCCCTGTATTCTTAGAACCTGTATTCTAGTCCCTATATTCTAGTCCCTGTATCCTAGTCCCTGTATTCTAGTCCCTGTATCCTAGTCCCTGGGTATCTCAGTCCCTGTATCCTAGTCCCTGTATTCTAGAACCTGTATTCTATTCCCTGTATTCTAGTCCCTGTATCCAAGTCCCTGTATCATAGTCCCTGTATCCTAGACCCTGTATTCTATTCCCTGTATCCTAGTCCCTGTATCCTAGTCTCAGTATCCTAGTCCCTGTACCCTAGTCCCTGTATTCTTATTCTCCTGGTTCTAGTCCTCCTGTTCTGACCTTTACTGTCTGCCCTGACCTCGAGCCTACCTGCTGCCCTGTACCTTTTGGACTTGACCTGGCTTACGAACTTCTGCCTGTCCTCGACCTGCCTCTGCCTGCCCCTTGCATTTGAATAAATATCAGAGACTCAAACCATCTGCCTCCTGTGTCTGCATCTGGGTCTTATCCAGAGGTATAATAGTACGAACTGGGCTATGACTGACCCAGCAGACTCAGCCCAGCCCCACAACACTGTCTACATGCATGAGGCCACCATTGGAAGACAAGAGGAGCTACTCCAGAACCTTATGGAACGACTCCATACGCTGGCGGGATGCCATGCCCAGGGTTTCAAAATACTGGAGCAATTCCGGGGAAGGCAGCATCCGGACGCGCAGTAATCCCTCCTACCAGTGGTGATTTTGACCAGCCTACGCCGGCTTCCCCGATAACCCCATTTACCTCCTCCTGGAGCACTATGCTGGGGACCCTGGAACCTTTCTTTCCCAGTGCTCCCTCATCTTTTTGAGCTGCAGCCCTCTTATTTCCCTTCGGACCGTTCGAATAGCGTATATGATAACGCTAATGTCTGTAAGGGCGCTCTCCTGGGCTATGGTGGTGGTTAGGGAGCAACAATCCGCCATTTGCCTTCATTTGAGTATTTCTATGGCAGAGGTGAGGAAGGTGTAATCGAAAGCTTCGATTACATCAAGAACCCATTAGTGGTGGCAAACTATGCGACTTTCTGCACGTTGCTGCTGAGAGTGCCGGGACCCGGGAGTCTCCTTTCGTTACCTTTGTTCATGGATTATCGGAGGAGATTAAAATGAGCTCACAGGCTTCCGGGAGGTATCCCTGACCTCGACTGCCTCATACAGAGCCTTAACTATAAGGATCGATGGGCGCCATGGAAACCCAGGAGGGAGAGGTCTGTTTTCGGCCCCACTTTATTCGTCTACGGCTGCTTGCTCACCCCAGAAGAAATCCCCGGAGGTTCCCGATGCCTGCATAAAGAACATGTTCCTCCAGGTGGTGTGAAAGTAGAGAAGTGAATTCCACGCTCCGCCATCTCCTTTCAGGGACATGTCAACACTGAAGGGAATGTTCAGATGGATCCTGGAAAAAGTGAGAGCGGTGGTGGAATGTCCCCACATCCAGTGTAGCTGCAATGTTTCCTGGGATTTGCTACTTTCTACTGCCGGTTCATTCGGGGCTAAGAACCTTGGCTTCTCCCCCTCTCTGCATTCACTTCTCCTAGGTGTCATTCACATAGTACTCTACTGTTCTCTACTCTACCGTACTACTCTACTGTACTGTACTCAATGGTACTGTACTCTGCTCTACTCTACACAACTCTACTGTTCTCTACTGTACTATTCTATACTATGCTGTTCTATACTGTACTGTTCTATAATGTACTGCTTCTCTACTGTACTGTTCTATACCGTACTGTTCTATACGGTACTGTTCTATACATTTCTCTACTGTACTGTTCTATACTGTACTGTTTCTATACTGTACTGTTCTATACTCGTACTGTTCTATACTGTTCTCTACTGTACTGTTCTCTGCTGTACTGTTCTCTACTCTCCTGTTCTATACTGTACTGTTCTGCTCTGTACTGTTCTATACTGTTCTCTACTGTACTGTTCTCTACTGTACTGTTCTCTACTGTACTGTTCTATACTGTACTGTTCTATACTGTTCTCTACTGTACTCTACTGTA
>NW_024608496.1:0-64825 GCF_018296145.1 Oncorhynchus tshawytscha
CACAGCTAAAGATGCCAAATAACAATGAAGCACATTAATCCGCTTTAGAACCAGTGTAAAGCCAAACTGGAATACACAGGCAGCCAAACTGGAATACACAGGCAGCCAAACTGGAACACACAGGCAGCCAAACTGGAACACACAGGCAGCCAAACTGGAACACACAGGCAGCCAAACTGGAACACACAGGCAGCCAAACTGGAACACACAGGCAGCCAAACTGGCACACACAGGCAGCCAAACTGGCACACACAGGCAGCCAAACTGGAATACACAGACAGCCAAACTGGAATACATAGACAGCCAAACTGGCATACATAGACAGCCAAACTGGCATACACAGACAGCCAACTGGCATACATAGACAGCCAAACTGGCATACATAGACAGCCAAACTGGAATACATAGACAGCCAAACTGGAATACACAGACAGCCAAACTGGCATACATAGACAGCCAAACTGGCATACATAGACAGCCAAACTGGCATACATAGACAGCCAAACTGGCATACATAGACAGCCAAACTGGCATACATAGACAGCCAAACTGGAATACATAGACAGCCAAACTGGAATACATAGACAGCCAAACTGGAATACATTGACAGCCAAACTGGCCTACAGAGACACAGTGTCAGTTTCCAGTTTTGGGAAGAGAGAGAGAAACATGCAGAAACACTTTGCTGATGAAAAGGTTAAAAGAAAATGTGGACAGTTCTTCCAACATCTTCAATATAAGGAAGCGCTCAACTGCGTCCCTGATGTGGCTGTCTTCACTTGTAGCCTGTGAGAAGGACCCAAGATGGCTGCCAGAAGGACCCAAGATGGCTGCGAGAAGGACCCAAGATGGCTGCGAGAAGGACCCAAGATGGCTGCGAGAAGGACCCAAGATGGCTGCGAGAAGGACCCAAGATGGCTGCGAGAAGGACCCAAGATGGCTGCGAGAAGGACCCAAAATGGCTGCTAGAAGGACCCAAAATGGCTGCTAGAAGGACCCAAAATGGCTGCTAGAAGGACCCAAGATGGCTGCTAGAAGGACCCAAGATGGCTGCTAGAAGGACCCAAGATGGCTGCTAGAAGGACCCAAGATGGCTGCTAGAAGGACCCGATCACGTGACGGGCAATGGCTAATAAACATGTAGATATCTGAGAGAGCCATGTGAGTGGGTCGGGCCTGGATAGTACTGGGACAACCTGTTCAGGGTCGGGCCTGGTTAGTACTGGGACGGGAGACAGCCTGTTCAGGGTCGGGCCTGGTTAGTACTGGGACAGCCTGTTCAGGGTCGGGCCTGGTTAGTCCTGGGACGGGAGACAGCATGTTCAGGGTCGGTACTGGTTAGTACTGGGACAGCCTGTTCAGGGTCGGGCCTGGTAAGTACTGGGACGGGAGACAGCCTGTTCAGGGTCGGGCCTGGTTAGTACTGGGACGGGAGACAGCCTGTTCAGGGTCGGGCCTGGATAGTACTGGGACAGCCTGTTCAGGGTCGGGCCTGGATAGTACTGGGACGGGAGACAGCCTGTTCAGGGTCGGGCCTGGATAGTACTGGGACAGCCTGTTCAGGGTCGGGCCTGGTTAGTACTGGGACGGAAGACAGCCTGTTCAGGGTCGGGCCTGGTTAGTACTGGGACAGCCTGTTCAGGGTCGGGCCTGGTTAGTACTGGGACAGCCTGTTCAGGGTCGGGCCTGGTTAGTACTGGGACGGGAGACAGCCTGTTCAGGGTCGGGCCTGGTTAGTACTGGGACGGGAGACAGCCTGTTCAGGGTCGGGCCTGGTTAGTACTGGGACGGGAGACAGCCTGTTCAGGGTCGGGCCTGGTTAGTACTGGGACGGGAGACAGCCTGTTCAGGGTCGGGCCTGGTTAGTACTGGGACGGGAGACAGCCTGTTCAGGGTCGGGCCTGGTTAGTACTGGGATGGGAGACAGCCTGTTCAGGGTCGGGCCTGGTTAGTACTGGGGAGGGAGACAACCTGCTCAGGGTCGGGCCTGGATAGTACTGGGACGGCCTGTTCAGGGTCGGGCGGGTTAGTACTGGGACGGGAGACAGCCTGTTCAGGGTCGGGCCTGGATAGTACTGGGACAGCCTGTTCAGGGTCGGGCCTGGTTAGTACTGGGACGGGAGACAGCCAGATTCAGGGTCGGGCCTGGTTAGTACTGGGACAGCCTGTTCAGGGTCGGGCCTGGTTAGTACTGGAATGGGAGACAACCTGTTCAGGGTCGGGCCTGGTTAGTACTGGGACAACCTGTTCAGGGTCGGGCCTGGTTAGTACTGCGACAGCCTGTTCAGGGTCGGGCCTGGTTAGTACTGGGGAGGGAGACAACCTGTTCAGGGTCGGGCCTGGTTAGTACTGGGACGGGAGACAGCCTGTTCAGGGTCGGGCCTGGTTAGTACTGGGACAACCTGTTCAGGGTCGGGCCTGGTTAGTACTGGGACGGCTTGTTCAGGGTCGGGCCTGGTTAGTACTGGGACAGGAGACAGCCTGTTCAGGGTCGGGCCTGGTTAGTACTGGGACAACCTGTTCAGGGTCGGGCCTGGTTAGTACTGGGACGGCCTGTTCAGGGTCGGGCCTGGTTAGTACTGGGACGGGAGACAGCATGTTCAGGGTCGGGCCTGGTTAGTACTGGGACAGGAGACAGCATGTTCAGGGTCGGGCCTGGTTAGTACTGGGACAGGAGACAGCATGTTCAGGGTCGGGCCTGGTTAGTACTGGGACAGCCTGTTCAGGGTCGGGCCTGGTTAGTACTGGGACAACCTGTTCAGGGTCGGGCCTGGTTAGTACTGGGACGGAGACCTGTTCAGGGTCGGGCCTGGTTCAGGGTACTGGGACGGGAGACGGCCTGTTCAGGGTCGGGCCTGGTTAGTACTGGGACGGCCTGTTCAGGGTCGGGCCTGGTTAGTACTGGGACGAGAGACAACCTGTTCAGGGTCGGGCCTGGTTAGTACTGGGACGGGAGACAGCCTGTTCAGGGTCGGGCCTGGTTAGTACTGGGGGAGTTCAGGAGACAACCTGCTCAGGGTCGGGCCTGGATAGCCTGTTCAGGGTCGGGCCTGGTTAGTACTGGGACAGCCTGTTCAGGGTCGGGCCTGGTTAGTACTGGGACAGCCTGTTCAGGGTCGGGCCTGGTTAGTACTGGGACGGGAGACAGCCTGTTCAGGGTCGGGCCTGGTTAGTACTACTGGGGACAGCCTGTTCAGGGTCGGGCCTGGTTAGTACTGGGACGGAGACAGGGTCGGGCCTGTTCAGTACTGGGACGGGAGACACCTGTTCAGGGTCGGGCCTGGTTAGTACTGGGACAGCCTGTTCAGGGTCGGGCCTGGTTAGTACTGGGACAGCCTGTTCAGGGTCGGGCCTGGTTAGTACTGGGGGAGGGAGACAGCCTGTTCAGGGTCGGGCCTGGTTAGTACTGGGACGGGAGACAGCCTGTTCAGGGTCGGGCCTGGTTAGTACTGGGGAGGGTCGGGCCTGGTTAGTACTGGGACAGCTGTTGTTCAGGGTCGGGCCTGGTTAGTACTGGGACAGGAGACAGCCTGTTCAGGGTCGGGCCTGGTTAGTACTGGGACAGCCTGTTCAGGGTGGTTAGTACTGGGACAACCTGTTCAGGGTTACTGGGACTGGGGCCTGTTCAGGGTCGGGCCTGGTTAGTACTGGGACGGGAGACAGCATGTTCAGGGTCGGGCCTGGTTAGTACTGGGACAGCCTGTTCAGGGTCGGGCCTGGTACTAGTACTGGGGTCGGGCCTGGTTAGTACTGGGACAGGAGACAGCATGTTCAGGGTCGGGCCTGGTTAGTACTGGGACGGGGCCTGGAGACACCTGTTCAGGGTCGGGCCTGGTTAGTACTGGGACAGACCTGTTCAGGGTTCAGTACTGGGACGGCCTGTTCAGGGTCGGGCCTGGTTAGTACTGGGACGGCCTGTTCAGGGTCGGGCCTGGTTAGTACTGGGACGGCCTGTTCAGGGTCGGGCCTGGTTAGTACTGGGAGAGAGACAACCTGTTCAGGGTCGGGCCTGGTTAGTACTGGGACGGGAGACAGCCTGTTCAGGGTCGGGCCTGGTTAGTACTGGGAGGGAGACAGCCTGTTCAGGGTCGGGCCTGGTTAGTACTGGGACAGACAGCCTGTTCAGGGTCGGGCCTGGTTAGTACTGGGACAGCCTGTTCAGGGTCGGGCCTGGTTAGTACTGGGACAGCCTGTTCAGGGTCGGGCCTGGTTAGTACTGGGACAGCCTGTTCAGGGTCGGGCCTGGTTAGTACTGGGACAGCCTGTTCAGGGTCGGGCCTGGTTAGTACTGGGACAGCCTGTTCAGGGTCGGGCCTGGTTAGTACTGGGACAGCCTGTTCAGGGTCGAATCTGGTTAGTACTGGGACAGCCTGTTCAGGGTCGGGCCTGGTTAGTACTGGGACGGGAGACAGCCTGTTCAGGGTCGGGCCTGGTTAGACACTCAGGGGGCCTGGGGACAGCCTGTTCAGGGTCGGCCTGGTTAGCACTGGGACGGGAGACAGCCTGTTCAGGGTCGGGCCTGGTTAGTACTGGGGAGGGAGACAGCCTGTTCAGGGTCGGGCCTGGTTAGTACTGGGACAGGGAGACAGCCTGTTCAGGGTCGGGCCTGGTTAGTACTGGGACGGCCTGTTCAGGGTCGGGCCTGGTTAGTACTGGGACGGCCTGTTCAGGGGGCCTGGTTAGTACTGGGACGGCCTGTTCAGGGTCGGGCCTGGTTAGTACTGGGACAGCCTGTTCAGGGTCGGGCCTGGTTAGTACTGGAGACAGCCTGTTCAGGGTCGGGCCTGGTTAGTACTGGGACGGGAGACAGCCTGTTCAGGGTCGGGCCTGGTTAGTACTGGGACGGAGGCCTGTTCAGGGTCGGGCCTGGTTAGTACTGGGACGGCCTGTTCAGGGTCGGGCCTGGTACTGGGAATACTGGGACTGGGACGGCCTGTTCAGGGTCGGGCCTGGTTAGTACTAGCCTGTTCAGGGTCGGGCCTGGTTAGTACTGGGACAGCCTGTTCAGGGTCGGGCCTGGTTAGTACTGGGACAGCCTGTTCAGGGTCGGGCCTGGTTAGTACTACTGTTCAGGGTCGGGCCTGGTTAGTACTGGGACAGCCTGTTCAGGGTCGGGCCTGGTTAGTACTGGGATGGGAGACAGCCTGTTCAGGGTCGGGCCTGGTTAGTACTGGGATGGGAGACAGCCTGTTCAGGGTCAGGCCTGGTTAGTACTGGGACAGCCTGTTCAGGGTCGGCCTGGTTAGCACTGGGACGGGAGACAGCCTGTTCAGGGTCGGGCCTGGTTAGTACTGGGACAGCCTGTTCAGGGTCGGGCCTGGTTAGTACTGGGGTGAGTGAATGAGCTTGTTGTCATACCAACCTTCATTAAGATCAGATTCAGGTAAACACTCTCCTCCCAGTCGATGTCAGGTTCTCCTAAACCTGGAAGCTTCTTAGAGTCTCTCCTGTACACCTCCACATCTACCTGGAATACAGAGATATATTCTAGAATCATATTCCACATCTACCTGGAATACAGAGATATATTATAGAATCATATTCCACATCTACCTGAAATACAGAGATATATTATAGAATCATATTCCACATCTACCTGGAATACAGAGATATATTATAGAATCATATTCCACATCTACCTGGAATACAGAGACGTGACAATTACACTGATTTATTCCACCTGCAATACACAACACAACACCGCCCATCAGTAATAGAACACTGTAGTCTCTTTGCTGCTGACTTCCAGTGTGATGATCATAATGTCTGGTTGTATAGAAATGTCCTGATGCAGCACACAGAGTGCAGGTTAAATCAACCCTGGCTATACTCCAGGACAGCTCCTTAGCTCAGCTACATCTCACCCTTCAACGACCCCCAGCCACATCTCACCCTTCAACGACCCCCAGCCACATCTCACCCTTCAACGACCTCCAACCCAGCCACATCTCACCCTTCAACGACCTCCAGCCCAGCCACATCTCACCCTTCAACGACCCCCAAGCCACATCTCACCCTTCAACGACCCCCAGCCACATCTCACCCTTCCCAACCACATCTCACCCTTCAACGACCCCCAACCACATCTCACCCTTCAACGACCCCCAACCACATCTCACCCTTCAACGACCCCCAACCACATCTCACCCTTCAACGACCCATCCAACCCAGCCACATCTCACCCTTCAACGACCCTTCAACGACCCCCAACCACATCTCACCCTTCAACGACCCCCAACCACATCTCACCCTTCAACGACCCCCAACCACATCTCACCCTTCAACGACCCCCAACCACATCTCACCCTTCAACGACCCCCAACCACATCTCACCCTTCAACGACCCCCAACCACATCTCACCCTTCAACGACCCCCAACCACATCTCACCCTTCAAGGAACCCCGGGACCACATCTCACCCTTCAAGGGACCCCCAACCACGGGAGGGAAACCCTTCAACGACCTCCAGCCCAGCGATAGGGAACCTGACAGGAGGGAAAGGCACCGCGATAGGGAACCTGACGGGAGGGAAAGGGACCGCGATAGGGAACCTGACGGGAGGGAAAGGGACCGCGATAGGGAACCTGACGGGAGGGAAAGGGACCGCGATAGGGAACCTGACGGGAGGGAAAGGGACCGCGATAGGGAACCTGACGGGAGGGAAAGGGACCGCGATAGGGAACCTGACGGGAGGGAAAGGGACGCGATAGGGAACCTGACGGGAGGGAAAGGGACCGCGATAGGAACCTGACGGGAGGGAAAGGGGAAAGGGACCGATAGGGAACCTGACGGGAGGGAAAGGGACCGCGATAGGAACCTGACGGGAGGGAAAGGGACCGCGATAGGGAACTGACGGGAGGGAAAGGGACGCGATAGGGAACCTGAGGAGGGAAAGGGACCGCGATAGGGAACCTGACGGGAGGGAAAGGGACCGCGATAGGAACCTGACGGGAGGGAAAGGGACCCGATAGGAACCTGACGGGAGGGAAAGGGACCGCGATAGGGAACCTGACGGGAGGGAAAGGGACCGCGATAGGGAACCTGACGGGGGGAAAGGGGGAAAGGGACCGCGATAGGGAACCTGACGGGAGGGAAAGGGACCGCGATAGGGAACCTGACGGGAGGGGAAAAGGGACCGCGATAGGGAACCTGACGGGAGGGAAAGGGACCGCGATAGGGAACCTGACGGGAGGGAAAGGGACCGCGATAGGGAACCTGACGGGAGGGAAAGGGACCGCGATAGGGAACCTGACCGGGAGGGAAAGGGACCGCGATAGGGAACCTGACCGGATAGGGAAAGGGAACGCGATAGGAAAACGGGAGGGAAAGGGACCAGCGATAGGAACCTGACGGGAGGGAAAGGGACCGAAGGGAACCTGACGGGAGGGAAACGGACCGCGATAGGGAAACGGGAGGGAAAGGGACCGCGATAGGGAACCTGACGGGAGGGAAAGGGACCGCGATAGGGAACCTGACGGGAGGGAAACGGACCGCGATAGGGAACCTGACGGGAGGGAAAGGGACCGCGATAGGGAACCTGACGGGAGGGAAAGGGACCGCGATAGGGAACCTGACGGGAGGGAAACGGACCGCGATAGGGAACCTGACCGGAGGGAAACGGATAGGGAAACCGCGATAGGGAACCTGGGAGGGAAAGGGACGCGATAGGGAACCTGACGGGAGGGAAAGGGACCGCGATAGGGAACCTGACGGGAGGGAAAGGGACAGCGATAGGGAACCTGACGGGAGGGAAAGGGACGCGATAGGGAACCTGACGGGAGGGAAAGGGACCGCGATAGGGAACCTGGACGGGAGGGAAAGGGACCGCGATAGGGAACCTGACGGGAGGGAAACGGACCGCGATAGGAACCTGACGGGAGGGGAAAGGGAAACCTGCGGGAGGGAAACGGACCGCGATAGGGAACCTGACCGGGAGGGAAACGGACGCGATAGGGAACCTGACGGGAGGGAAATGGACCGCGATAGGGAACCTGACCGGAGGGAAACGGACCGCGATAGGGAACCTGACCGGAGGGAAACGGACCGCGATAGGGAACCTGACCGGAGGGAACCTGACCGCGATAGGGAACCTGACCGGAGGGAAACGGACCGCGATAGGGAACCTGACGGGAGGGAAACGGACCGCGATAGGGAACCTGACGGGAGGGAAACGGACCGCGAGGGAAACCTGACCGGATAGGGAACCTGACGGGAGGGGGACCTGGCGGGAGGGAAACCGGACGCGATAGGGAACCTGACGGGAGGGAAACGGACCGCAATAGGGAACCTGACGGGAGGGAAACGGACCGCGATAGGGAACTCGATGGGAGGGAACCGGACCGCGATAGGGAACCTGACGGAGGGAAACGGACCGCGATAGGGAAACCGGAGGGAACCGGAGGGAAACGGACCGGAGGGAAACGGACCGATAGGGACCTGACGGAGGGAAACGGACCGCGATAGGGAACCTGACGGGAGGGAAACGGACCGCGATAGGGAACCTGACCGGAGGGAAACGGACCGCGATAGGGAACCTGACCGCGATAGGGAACCTGACGGTCGGGAAACGGACCGCGATAGGGAACCTGACGGGAGGGAAACGGACCGCGATAGGGAACCTGACCGCGATAGGGAACCTGACGGGAGGGAAAGGGACAGCGATAGGGAACCTGACGGGAGGGAAACGGACCGCAATAGGGAACCTGACGGGAGGGAAACGGACCGCGATAGGGAACCTGACCGGGAGGGAAACGGACGCGATAGGGGAACCTGGCGGGAGGGAAACGGACCGCGATAGGGGACCTGGCGGGAGGGAAACGGACCGCGATAGGGAAACCTGACGGAGGGAAACGGACGCGATAGGGGACCTGGCGGGAGGGAAAGGGACCGCGATAGGGAACCTGACCGGAGGGAACCTGACGGGAGGGAAATGGACGCGATAGGGAACCTGACCGCGATAGGGAACCTGACAGGAGGGAAAGGGACCGCGATAGGGAACCTGACGGGAGGGAAACGGACGCGATAGGGAACCTGACGGGAGGGAAACGGACCGCGATAGGGAACCTGACGGGAGGGAAACGGACCGCGATAGGGAACTGACGGGAGGGAAACGGACCGCGATAGGGAACCTGACGGAGGGAAACGGACCGCAATAGGGAACCTGACGGAGGGAAACGGACCGCGATAGGGAACTCGATGGGAGGGAACCTGACCGCGATAGGGAACCTGACGGAGGGAAACGGACCGCGATAGGGAACCCGACGGGAGGGAAACTGACTGTGTAAACAACATTCAACAATTGTCTAACAAAATATGAGCAGAAAGTTAGAGTACACGCATGTTATGGTGTAACATGGAGAAAACTTAGGCTATATGGATAGAAGATAAACTGTGTTTAAAAAGACAGAGTCCAGGAAACTAGAAGTGGAAATGTCCATATTGTGAAATCGTGTTTGCTTCCCTGATAATAAAATCAGCCAATCATGATCAACCCACCCCTTCTAAAAAGTACACAAAAAGGATGGATAAGAGTCACAAGCACATTATTTTTCTTGTCGGGCTGAAAACCAACTGGAAAAAGACAGCTAACCGTCCCAACAATGCATGTAAGTTGAAGCCTACATTTTACAACTGAAACATTTTACCACTACAGACTGTTTATATGTAAACCGACATGTATTTCCATATATTGAGCAGAAAATTATTATGTTTCAAACATAAAATAAATCTACATTTAATAGGCTCTCTGTGTTTCAGGCCCTGAGGATTCTCCATGTGTTGCTGCTGTCAGTAGCAGTTCATTCTAAGGGGCTGATGTTCCAGCCTCTGGACTGTGCTGATATCTACAACGACGGCTCTAAGACCAGTGGTGTCTACAGGATGTACCCTGCTGGACCCAACTCTCCTCGATACGTCTACTGTGATATGGACACCGACGGAGGGAAATGGACTGTGAGTAGGTCACCTAGTAGGAAACTATTTAAACGGAGTACATAACCAGTGTTCAGACCAGACTAGAGTCGGCCTCAACCCCTCCAGACCAGACTAGAGTCAGCCTCAACACCTTCAGACCAGACTAGTCGGCCTCAACCCCTTCAGACCAGACCAGAGTCGGCCTCAACCCTCCAGACCAGACCAGAGTCGGCCTCAACCCCTCCAGACCAGACCAGAGTCGGCCTCAACCCCTCCAGACCAGACAGTCGGCCTCAACCCCTCCAGACATGCTAGTCTCGGCCTCAACCCCTCCAGACCATGCTAGTCTCGGCCTCAACCCCTCCAGACCAGACCAGAGTCAGCCTCAACCCCTCCAGACCATGCTAGTCTCAGCCTCAACCCCTCCAGACCATGCTAGTCTCGGCCTCAAACCTCCAGACCATGCTAGTCTCGGCCTCAACCCCTCCAGACCATGTCCTAGTCTCGGCCTCAACCCCTCCAGACCCCTCCAGACCATGCTCAACCCCTCTCGGCCTCAACCCCTCCAGACCATGCTAACCCCTCCAGTCTCAGCCTCAACCCCTCCAGACCATGCTAGTCTCAGCCTCAACCCCTCCAGACCATGCTAGTCTCAGCCTCAACCCCTCCAGACCATGCTAGTCTCAGCCTCAACCCCTCCAGACCATGCTAGTCTCAGCCTCAACCCCTCCAGACCATGCTAGTCTCAGCCTCAACCCCTCCAGACCATGCTAGTCTCAGCCTCAACCCCTCCAGACCATGCTAGTCTCAGCCTCAACCCTCCAGACCATGCTAGTCTCAGCCTCAACCCCTCCAGACCATGCTAGTCTCAGCCTCAACCCCTCCAGACCATACCAGTCTCAGTCTCAGCCTCAACCCCTCCAGACCAGACCCTAGTCTCAGCCTCAACCCCTCCAGACCATGCTAGTCTCAGCCTCAACCCCTCCAGACCATGCTAGTCTCAGCCTCAACCCCTCCAGACCAGACCAGAGTCAGCCTCAACCCCTCCAGACCATGACCAGAGTCAGCCTCAACCCCTCCAGACCATGCTAGTCTCAGCCTCAACCCCTCCAGACCATGCTAGTCTCAGCCTCAACCCCTCCAGACCATGCTAGTCTCAGCCTCAACCCCTCCAGACCATGCTAGTCTCAGCCTCAACCCCTCCAGACCATGCTAGTCTCAGCCTCAACCCCTCCAGACCAGCCTCAACCCCTCCAGACCATGCTAGTCTCAGCCTCAACCCCTCCAGACCATGCTAGTCTCAGCCTCAACCCTCCAGACCATGCTAGTCTCAGCCTCAACCCCTCCAGACCATGCTAGTCTCAGCCTCAACCCCTCCAGACCATGCTAGTCTCAGCCTCAACCCCTCCAGACCATGCTAGTCTCAGCCTCAACCCCTCCAGACCATGCTAGTCTCAGCCTCAACCCCTCCAGACCATGCTAGTCTCAGCCTCAACCCCTCCAGCCTCAACCCCATGCTAGTCTCAGCCTCAACCCCTCCAGACCATGCTAGTCTCAGCCTCAACCCCTCCAGACCATGCTAGTCTCCCTACCAGTCCCCTCCAGACCATACCAGAGTCGGCCTCAACCCCTCCAGACCATACCAGAGTCGGCCTCAACCCCTCCAGACCATACCAGAGTCGGCCTCAACCCCTCCAGACCATACCAGAGTCGGCCTCAACCCCTCCAGACCATACCAGAGTCGGCCTCAACCCCTCCAGACCATACCAGAGTCGGCCTCAACCCCTCCAGACCATACCAGAGTCGGCCTCAACCCCTCCAGACCATACCAGAGTCGGCCTCAACCCCTCCAGACCATACCAGAGTCGGCCTCAACCCCTCCAGACCAGACCCGTCAGCCTCAACCCCTCCAGACCAGACTCGTCCTCAACCCCTCCAGACCATACTAGTCAGCCTCAACCCCTCCAGACCATACTAGTCTCAGCCTCAACCCCTTCAGACCATGCTAGTCTCAGCCTCAACCCCTCCAGACCATACTAGTCTCAGCCTCAACCCCTCCAGACCATACTAGTCAGCCTCAACCCCTCCAGACCATACTAGTCAGCCTCAACCCCTCCAGACCATACTAGTCAGCCTCAACCCCTCCAGACCATACTAGTCAGCCTCAACCCCTCCAGACCATACTAGTCAGCCTCAACCCCTCCAGACCATACTAGTCAGCCTCAACCCCTCCAGACCATACTAGTCAGCATCAACAAAAACATGCTACATCGACATACACTGATCTAGTTGAAGTATTTTAAGACAACTGTTTTCTGCCAGATTAGAGGTCTGATCAACCGTTGGAACTGAATTCTCCTGAGTCAGTACTTGACGACATGGCCTCCCTCTACCTTCCCCTCCTTCCAGGTGTTTCAGAGGAGGATGGATGGAACAGTGAACTTCTACAGAGGATGGGACCAGTACAAGAACGGCTTTGGACACGCAGCAGGAGAGTACTGGCTGGGTAAAGGACTTATTTCAAAAAGCCTTATCAAGGACAGATCATCCATGAAAAAACCCTGGATAATATAAATGAATCATTGGTTTGTTAAATTGACTTCTCTATTAGTGAGGTTGTTGTGACGGTCAGTAGTTAGGCAGGACCAATCGCAACAGGGCCCAATCGCAACAGGGCCCAATCGCAACAGGGCCCAATCCCCTTTAGTCGGTGTGTAAAACCAGTGCGTCTAGAAATGCAACCTCCCACACTACTCCAAAGCAGTTCAAAATTAACATGTACAAAAATATATTCACTTCCAGTCAAAAGTTTGGACACACGTTTCTCATTCCAGGGTTTTTCTTTATTTTTTACTATGTTCTACATTGTAGAATAATAGTGAAGACACCAAAACTATGAAATAACACATATGGTATCATGTAGTAACCCAAAAAAAGTGTTAAAATCAAAATGGATTTTATATTTGAGATTCTTCAAAGTAGCCATCCTTTTGCCTTGATGACAGCTTTGTTCACTCTCGGCATTCTCTCAACCAGCTTCAACTGGAATTTATTTTCCAACAGTACCAAACTTTTGACTGGTACAGTATATACAAAAAAATGAAGTAACCTTTCCTTGCTGACCGAAGACACGACTTTCCTTGCTGACCGAAGACATGACTCTCTGTGCTGACCGAAGACATGACTCTCTGTGCTGACCGAAGACATGACTCTCTGTGCTGACCGAAGACATAACTTTCCTGGCTGACCGAAGACATGACTTTCCTGGCTGACCAAAGACATGACTTTCCTTGCTGACCGAAGACATCTGCATGATAGAAATGGAGATCCTTTAAAAAAACTCAACTCTTGACCTCGACGCCAGCGCCCACTACATTTTTTCACATTGTTCCTCTTCATCAGGGACTGGTTTAGACCTGGGACACCAGGTGGGTGATATTAATTACCAGGTAGAAGAGAAAACCAGCAGCCTGTGAACCTGGTAAGGGGTAACAGTTGAATATCTCTGTTCTAAAAAAGGTTCCCCTCTTGTCTGTTCGATGCAGGCCTGGACACTATCTACCTCCTGACCCTGAAAAAGAATTACGAGTTGAGGGTGGACATGGAGGACTTTGACGGACAGAAAGCCTACGCTTTCTACTCCTCCTTCGCCATCTCTCCCAAAGTCACAGATCCTGAACTGGATGGCTACAAACTCCAGGTTACTGGCTTTAAAGATGGAGGAGCAGGTGAGAACAGTTTAAACTTCCTAAGAGAAACATCTGGGCTGTATTCATTAGTCCAGAGTTCAGCTAAGTTCCCTCATTCGGTTCTGTTTGTGAATACATTCCTAGTATTCCTAGTGAATACAACCCCCCTGAGGGGGACCCGTACAGATACACCATCTTAGAGCTGATCTGGGATCAGTCTATTAGAGATCATAATGAATAGTATTACATAGAAAGGACAGGGGGGGGGGGCGTACAGATACACCATCTTAGAGCTGATCTGGGATCAGTTTATTAGAGATCATAGTGTATAGTATTACATAGAAATGACGGCGGGGGCTGGTCCTAGATCATACTGTGACATAGTAGACTGATTTTGACCAGGGCTCTGATAGGTTACATAACATCTGACCTGTGTTTCCTGCTTGAACCAAGGGGACTCTCTCACCTATCACAGCGGTATGAAGTTCTCCACCTTCGACCGAGACCAGGACACCAACTGTGCAGTCAGCGCGGTCGGAGGTTATTGGTACAACGAGTGTTACTTCTCAAACCCAAACGGTCTTTATACATGGGGATTGAACTCACAGATTGGAGTCAACTGGAGGGGATGGAAGGCCTTCTACTCTGTGAAAGCCATAGCCATGAAGATTAGGCCTGTGAACCTGTGAAGGTCCTTCACAAAGTCCTTTAGTTAAAACATGGTTATATGAACTGCAGAATAACGGCTGGAACAGAGCGAATGGAATGGCATCAAACACATGGCATTAAAAGCACCTGTAAACCATTTTTGATGCATTTGATACTATTCCAGCTATTACGCTACAGTCAGTACCACGAGCCCGTCCTCCGCAATTACGGTGCCATCAACCTCCTGTGCCTCTCACTCACCTGTGGTTCGGAATAAATTGACCCATTTAACACATCCTTTGATGCGACTATAATTCACATGCTTTTACTATCTCAGAACCCCAAGAATGTAATTATAATCCCCTTAAATGCTAGATTTAAAACATGCAAATGTCTTCCATTCTATGCACAGTGTAACACTGATCTCAGTCAGTTGTCCTATAAAACTAAAAACTGTCGCGTGAAAAATGCTGCTTTTCATAGCTCATATTCTGTTAAACCCAAATCATGTTGTTGACTCGTTCCTATACTGGTATTTGTGTCTGGGGCTGTTGTGGTGCCCATATTACCGCCACATCGGCAGTCATGAGTCAAGACCACAGTCACATTCTGCTGAGTCAACTTCCATCTACTTTAATTAACTCTGGACATGGCGGTTACACCCAACTGACTACACACCAATCAGGTCCTAACGGCCTGGTCCTTGGTAGAACCCAACTGACTACGCACCACTCAGGTCCTAACGGCCTGGTCCTTGGTAGAACCCAACTGACTACACACCAATCAGGTCCTAACGGCCTGGTCCTTGGTAGAACCCAACTGACTACACACCAATCAGGTTCTAACGGCCTGGTCCTAACGGCCTGGTCCTTGGTAGAACCCAACTGACTACACACCAATAAGGTCCTAACGGCCTGGTCCTTGGTAGAACCCAACTGACTACACACCAATAAGGTCCTAACGGCCTGGTCCTTGGTAGAACCCAACTGACTACACACCAATTAGGTCCTAACGGCCTGGTCCTTGGTAGAACCCAACGGACTACACACCAATCAATCAGGTCCTAACGGGCCTGGTCCTTGGTAGAACCCAACTGACTACACACCAATCAGGTCCTAACGGGCCTGGTCCTTGGTAGAACCCAACGGACTACACACCAATCAATCAGGTCCTAACGGGCCTGGTCCTTGGTAGAACCCAACTGACTACACACCAATCAGGTCCTAACGGGCCTGGTCCTTGGTAGAACCCAACTGACTCACCAATCAATCAGGTCACTAACGGCCTGGTCCTTGGTAGAACCCAACTGACTACACACCAATCAATCAGGTCCTAACGGCCTGGTCCTTGGTAGAACCCAACTGACTACACACCAATCAGGTTCTAATGGCCTGGTACTCAGGGCTCTAGTGTCCCTCCATCAGGTCCTAATGGCCTGGTACTCAGGGCTCCATTGTCCCTCCATCAGGTCCTAATGGCCTGGTACTCAGGGCTCCATTGTCCCTCCATCAGGTCCTAATGGCCTGGTACTCAGGGCTCCATTGTCCCTCCATCAGGTCCTAATGGCCTGGTACTCAGGGCTCCATTGTCCCTCCATCAGGTCCTAATGGCCTGGTACTCAGGGCTCCATTGTCCCTCCATCAGGTCCTAATGGCCTGGTACTCAGGGCTCTATTGTCCCTCCATCAGGTCCTAATGGCCTGGTACTCAGGGCTCCATTGTCCCTCCATCAGGTCCTAATGGCCTGGTACTCAGGGCTCTATTGTCCCTCCATCAGGTCCTAATGGCCTGGTACTCAGGGCTCTATTGTCCCTCCATCAGGTCCTAATGGCCTGGTACTCAGGGCTCTATTGTCCCTCCATCAGGTCCTAATGGCCTGGTACTCAGGGCTCTATTGCAGGGAGAAGTTGACAAAACAATGTTGACAAAACAAAAAAGGAGAACAGACGAGGTACTACACAATTAGAGCAAGCAGGGAGATTCTCTTTTGTTTTGCTCCCTGCCATGCTAACGGGTTCCCACAAGCTACAATGTATGCGAAGAGCATGCCTGCATACCCCATCTGCTTCTTGTTCACGTCAAACTTCGTCTGCCAACACTTGGTCTGGAATGTAATGACATGCTAGCATGGCTAGCGGCTAAGACAGCTTGAGCTAAAATACAAACTCAGTAGCAGAGTAGATCTTCCATATGAAGTCGAACATTGGTGCATTGTGGGTAGCTTATCCGGAAATAAGTTAATAAATATGTAATACCCCAAAAACATAACTAGGTTTGTACTTACAGGTAACCAGATCATGACTACAACTAAGTTACTTAAGTCTTTGACCATACTTATTTTATTTCACCTTTATTTAACCAGGTAGGCTAGTTGAGAACAAGTTCTCATTTGCAACTGCGACCTGGCCAAGATAAAGCACAGCAGTGTGAACAGACAACACAGAGTTACACATGGAGTAAACAATTAACAAGTCAATAACACAGTAGAAAAAAAAGGGGAGTCTATATACATTGTGTTCAAAAGGCATGAGGAGGTAGGCGAATAATTACAATTTTGCAGATTAACACAGGAGTGATAAATGATCAGATGGTCATGTACAGGTAGAGATATTGGTGTGCAAAAGAGCAGAAAAGTAAATAAATAAAAACAGTATGGGGATGAGGTAGGTAAAAATGGGTGGGCTATTTACCGATAGACTATGTACAGCTGCAGCGATCGGTTAGCTGCTCAGATAGCAGATGTTTGAAGTTGGTGAGGGAGATAAAAGTCTCCAACTTCAGAGATTTTTGCAATTCGTTCCAGTCACAGGCAGCAGAGAACTGGAACGAAAGGCGGCCAAATGAGGTGTTGGCTTTAGGGATGATCAGTGAGATACACCTGCTGGAGCGCGTGCTACGGATGGGTGTTGCCATCGTGACCAGTGAACTGAGATAAGGCGGAGCTTTACCTAGCATGGACTTGTAGATGACCTGGAGCCAGTGGGTCTGGCGACGAATATGTAGCGAGGGCCAGCCGACTAGAGCATACAAGTCGCAGTGGTGTGTGGTATAAGGTGCTTTAGTGACAAAACGGATGGCACTGTGATAAACTGCATCCAGTTTGCTGAGTAGAGTGTTGGAAGCAATTTTGTAGATGACATCGCCAAAGTCAAGAATCGGTAGGATAGTCAGTTTTACAAGGGTAAGTTTGGCGGCGTGAGTGAAGGAGGCTTTGTTGCGGAATAGAAAGCCGACTCTTGATTTGATTTTCGATTGGAGATGTTTGATATGAGTCTGGAAGGAGAGTTTACAGTCTAGCCAGACACCTAGGTACTTATAGATGTCCACATATTCAAGGTCGGAACCATCCAGGGTGGTGATGCTGGTCAGGCGTGCGGGTGCAGGCAGCGAACGGTTGAAAAGCATGCATTTGGTTTTACTAGCGTTTAAGAGCAGTTGGAGGCCACGGAAGGAGTGTTGTATGGCATTGAAGCTCATTTGGAGGTTAGATAGCACAGTGTCCAAGGACGGGCCGGAAGTATATAGAATTGTGTCGTCTGCGTAGAGGTGGATCAGGGAATCGCCCACAGCAAGAGCAACATCATTGATATATACAGAGAAAAGAGTCGGCCCGAGGATTGAACCCTGTGGCACCCCCATAGAGACTGCCAGAGGACCGGACAGCATGCCCTCCGATTTGACGCACTGAACTTTGTCTGCAACTTTGTTGGTGAACCAGGCAAGGCAGTCATCGAAAAACCGAGGCTACTGAGTCTGCCGATAAGAATATGATGATTGACAGAGTCGAAAGCCTTGGCAAGGTCGATGAAGACGGCTGCACAGTACTGTCTTTTATCGATGGCGGTTATGATATCGTTTAGTACCTTGAGCGTGGCTGAGGTGCACCCGTGACCGGCTCGGAAGCCAGATTGCACAGCGGAGAAGGTACGGTGGGATTCGAGATGGTCAGTGACCTGTTTGTTGACTTGGCTTTCGAAGACCTTAGATAGGCAGGTTAGGATGGATATAGGTCTGTAACAGTTTGGGTCCAGGGTGTCTCCCCCTTTGAAGAGGGGGATGACTGCGTCAGCTTTCCAATCCTTGGGGATCTCAGACGATATGAAAGAGAGGTTGAACAGGCTGGTAATAGGGGTTGCGACAATGGCTGCGGATAGTTTCAGAAATAGAGGGTCCATTTCTGAGATACTGTGTTACATTGGTGAGGAAAAACTCCTGCTTCCTACCTTTAATGGTATAAATGTCTAAGGATATATGCTATGCTTATCTGTTACTTGGCAAAAACAAGGCCAGACAAGAGTTTACACTGGAAATTGGTCACAATAAACAACATGTGAAAAAAACATTCCACAGACTGGTTAGTGGTCACCACTAATACAGGGCTCAGAACATCCAGACGGGTTAGTGGTCACCACTGATACAGGTCTCAGAATATCCAGACGGGTTAGTGGTCACCACTGATACAGGTCTCAGAACATCCAGACTGGTTAGTGGTCACCACTGATACAGGTCTCAGAATATCCAGACTGGTTAGTGGTCACCACTGATACAGGTCTCAGAACATCCAGACTGGTTAGTGGTCACCACTGATACAGGTCTCAGAACATCCAGACTGGTTAGTGGTCACCACTGATACAGGTCTCAGAACATCCAGACTGGTTAGTGGTCACCACTGATACAGGTCTCAGAACATCCAGACTGGTTAGTGGTCACCACTGATACAGGTCTCAGAACATCCAGACTGGTTAGTGGTCACCACTAAGTGAAATCACCTAGAAGGTATGCGTTTCCACCTGGGTTAGTGGTCACCACTAAGTGAAATCACCTAGAAGGTATGCGTTTCCAGCTGGGTCAGTGGTCACCACTAAGTGAAATCACCTAGAAGGTATGCGTTTCCACCTGGGTTAGTGGTCACCACTAAGTGAAATCACCTAGAAGGTATGCGTTTCCAGCTGGGTCAGGCACTACTCATGAAGCACATTTACAACCATTATTATATACAAAAACATAAAACCCTGTTGAAAATGAGGAAAATATTGTGACATGATATTTTGGCCATTTATCCCAGCTCTATAATCTATTATATCCTATCCAAAGCCAGTATTGATGAAGAAGCACTTCACTATCTCTCCCCAGGCTGTTAATACAGATGTGATGGGAGGAGGAGGGTCAATACCAACTACACCTCCTTCACTATCTCTCCCCAGGCTGATAATAGATGTGATGGGAGGAGGAGGGTCAATACCAACTACACCTCCTTCACTATCTCTCCCCAGGCTGTAAATACAGAGGTGATGGGAGGAGGAGGGTCAATACCAACTACACCTCCTTCACTATCTCTCCCCAGGCTGTTAATAGAGGTGATGGGAGGAGGAGGGTCAATACCAACTACACCTCCTTCACTATCTCCCCCCAGGCTGTTAATCCCCACTGATAATAGAGGTGATGGGAGGAGGGTCAATACCAACTACACCTCCTTCACTATCTCTCCCCAGGCTGATAATAGAGGTGATGGGAGGAGGAGGGTCTATACCAACTACACCTCCTTCACTATCTCTCCCCAGGCTGTTAATACAGAGGTGATGGGAGGAGGAGGGTCTATACAACTACACCTCCTTCACTATCTCTCCCCAGGCTGTTAATACAGAGGTGATGGGAGGAGGAGGGACCACACTATACACCTCCTTCACTATCTCTCCCCAGGCTGTTAATACAGAGGTGATGGAGGAGGAGGGTCAATACCAACTACACCTCCTTCACTATCTCTCCCCAGGCTGTTAATACAGAGGTGATGGGGGAGGAGGACACTATACCAACTACACCTCCTTCACTATCTATCCCCAGGCTGTTATACAGAGGTGATGGGAGGAGGAAACTATATATGGAACACTATCTCTCCCCAACTCCTTCACTATCTCTCCCCAGGCTGTTAATACAGAGGTGATGGGAGGAGAACACCGACAACACTATAACACACTATAGAACAAGTATGGAACACTATAACAGTATGGAACACTATAACAGTATGGAACACTATAACAGTATGGAACACTATAACAGTATGGAACACTATAACAGTATGGAACACTATAACAGTATGGAACACTATAACAGTATGGAACACTATAACAGTATGGAACACTATAACAGTATGGAACACTATAACACTATGGAACACTATAAACAATATGGAACACTATAACACTATAGAACACTATACCACACTAGAACACTAGAACACTATGGAACACTATAACACACTATATATGAACAGAACACTATATGAACACTATAACACTATAGACACACTATAACACTATAGAACACTATAACAGTATGGAACACTATAACACTACAGAACACTATAACACTAAGAACACTATAACACTATAGAACACTATAACAGTATAGAACACTATAACACTATAGAACACTATACACACTATAGAACACTAAACACTATAGAACACTATAACACTATGAACTATTATAACACTATAGAACACTATAACAGTATAGAACACATAACACTATAGAACACTATAGAACACTATATGTAGAACACTATAAACACTATAGAACACTATAGAACACTATAACACTATAGAACACTATAACACTATAGAACACTATAGCACACTATAGAACACTATAGAACACTATAGCACACTATATAACACTATAGAACACTATGGAACACTATAACACTATAGAACACTATAACACTATATAACACTATATAACACTATATAACACTATAACACTATAGAACACTATAACACTATAGAACACTATAACACTATAGAACACTATAGCACACTATAGCACACTATAGCACACTATAGCACACTATAGCACACTATAGAACACTATGGAACACTATGGAACACTATGGAACACTATGGAACACTAGAACACTATAGAACACTATAACACACTATAGAACACTATGGACACACTATAACACTATAGAACACTATAACACTAGTATGGAACACTATAACACTATAGAACACTATAACACTATAGAACACTGCAACACTATAACACTATAGAACACTATAACACTATAGAACACTATAACACTATAGAACACTATAGAACACTATACCAGAACACTATAACACACTATAGAACAGAACACTATAGAACACTATAACACTATAGAACACTATAGAACACTATAGAACACTATAACACTATAGAACACTATAACACACTATAGAACACACTATAGAACACTATAACACTATAGAACACTATAACACTATAGAACACTATAGAACACTATGGAACACTATAGAACACTATAACACTATAGAACACTATAACACTATAGAACACTATAACACTATAGCACACTATGAACACTATAGAACACTATGGAACACTATAACACTATAGAACACTATAACACTATAGAACACTATAACACTATAGAACAATATAGAACATTATAACAATATGGAACATTATAACAGTATGGAACACTAACACTATACCACACTAGAACACTAGAACACTATGGAACACTATAACAATATAGAACACTATACCACACTAGAACACTATGGAACACTATAACACTATAGAACACTATAGAACACTATAGCACACTATATAACACTATAGAACACTATGGAACACTATAACACTATAGAACACTATAACACTATATAACACTATATAACACTATATAACACTATAACACTATAGAACACTATAACACTATAGAACACTATAACACTATAGAACACTATAGAACACTATAGCACACTATAGCACACTATAGCACACTATAGCACACTATAGCACACTATAGCACACTATGGAACACTATGGAACACTATGGAACACTATGGAACACTATGGAACACTATGGAACACTAGAACACTATAGAACACTATAACACTATAACACTATAACACTATAACACTATAACACTATAGAACACTATGGAACACTATGGAACACTATGGAACATTATAACAGTATGGAACACTATAACAGTATGGAACATTATAACAGTATGGAACATTATAACAGTATGGAACACTATAGAACAATATGGAACATTATAACAGTATGGAACACTATAACAGTATGGAACACTATAACAGTATAGAACAATATGGAACATTATAACAATATGGAACATTATAACAGTATGGAACACTAACACTATACCACACTAGAACACTAGAACACTATGGAACACTATAACAATATAGAACACTATAACACTATAGAACACTAGAACACTATAGAACACTATAACATAGAACACTATAACACTATAGAACACTATAGCACACTATAGCACACTATAGCACACTATAGCACACTATAGCACACTATAGCACACTATAGCACACTATAGCACACTATAGCACACTATGGAACACTATGGCACACTATAGCACACTATGGAACACTATGGAACACTATGGAACACTATGGAACACTATAACACTATAGAACACTATAGAACACTATAACACTATAACACTATAGAACACTATAACACTATAGAACACTATAACACTATAGAACACTATAGAACACTATAGAACACTATAGAACACTATAGAACACTATAGAACACTATATGGAACACTATAGAACACTGGAAGAACACTATATGGAACACTATAGAACACTATGGAACACTATGGAACACTATGGAACACTATGGAACACTATGGAACACTATGGAACACTATGGAACACTATGGAACACTATAACACTATAGAACACTATAACACTAGAACACTATAGAACACTATAACACTATAGAACAAACACTAGAACACTATAGAACACTATAGAACTATATGAGAACACTATAACACTATAGAACACTATGGAACACTGGAACATAGAACACTATAACACTATAGAACACTATAACACTATAGAACACTATGGAGGAACACTATAGAACACTATGTCCCAGAACACTATAGAACACTATAGAACACTATAGCACACTATGGAACACTAGAGAACACTATAGAACACTATAACACTAGAGAACACTATAACACTAGAGAACACTATAACACTAGAGAACACTATAACACTAGAGAACACTATAACACTATAGCACACTATGGAACACTATGGAACACTATAGAACACTATAGAACACTATAACACTATAAAACTATAGAACACTATAACACTAGAACACTAGAACACTAGAACACTATAACACTATAGAACACTATAACACTATAGAACACTATAACACTATAGCACACTATAACACTATAGCACACTATAACACTATAGCACACTATAACACTATAGCACACTATAACACTATAGCACACTATAACACTATAGCACACTATGGAACACTATAGAACACTATAGAACACTATAACACTAGAGAACACTATAACACTATAGAACACTATAACACTAGAGAACACTATAGAACACTATAGAACACTATAACACTATAAGAACACTATAACACTATAGAACACTATAACACTATAACACTATAGAACACTATAACACTATAGAACACTATAGAACACTATAGAACACTATGGAAGAAAAGGAAATGTATTCTACAAGAACCAATATCACTCCCTAGAAACACAACCCTGTGGAATAATCCTTGATAGCTTTTCAGAACTCACTGATAAATTGGTTCACATGGAAAACTAAAAGTTAACTTAAGAGTTTTATATTCCAAAATGTAGATTTGAAAGTCTTTTTGACAGAGTAATCTTGATGGAATGCTATTTGAGTCAGAAAAGGATGTTTATGTGATCGGTAACATGTGGGTTTGATGATACTTCACTCGTCAACCATCTTTAAAAAAACACTTAAACTTAAAAACTGGAAATAAACCAATAAAAAAACACACACTGAGGTGGAGGCAAAACAACTCATACTGTACTATACTGTGACCCAGAGCAACAGTAACACACACACACACTGAGGTGGAGGCAAAACAACTCATACTGTACTATACTGTGTCCCAGAGCAACAGTAACACACACACACACACTGAGGTGGAGGCAAAACAACTCATACTGTACTATACTGTGTCCCAGAGCAACAGTAACACACCACACACACTGAGGTGGAGGCAAAACAACTCATACTGTACTATACTGTGTCCCAGAGCAACAGTAACACACCACACACACACACGCACACACACACACACACTGAGGTGAAGGGAAAACAACTTCTGCCAGAGACCGTCTCACTCACTCATTCACTCACCTTCTTGCCCTCTGATTGGTCGGGGCTGACGTATGACAGCTTCCTGCGGACGTAAAACAACATGTCGTCCTGTTCCCGCGGCGACAGCTTCTCCATGAAGTACGTGGAGAACATCCATGTCCAGAACACGATGCGGTCGTCCTTAAAACACCCTGGATCAAAAAACAGAGAGAGGTCAGAGGTCAGGCCTTAAAACACCCTGGATCAAAAAACAGAGAGAGGTCAGAGGTCAGGCCTTAAAACACCCTGGATCAAAAAACAGAGAGAGGTCAGAGGTCAGGCCTTAAAACTCCCTGGATCAAAAAACAGAGAGAGGTCAGAGGTCAGGCCTTAAAACACCCTGGAACGGTCCTATCACAGTTATCAGAGCAAGGAGGAGGACGGGACCCGGGCCACTCCTGATTTACAGTAAACTCAAAGAGAAACGGTCTACTGTAATAAGTCTAGGTGGCTATTGGCTTTGGTCCTCAGGGAGATGGAATGGAGGAGATGTTTAATCTCAGGCTTTCCATTAGAGGTCAACCGATTAGGATTTTGAGACCTCTACTTTCCATCCTAAACAGCATCCATACAGGAAGTACTGGAGAACATCCATGTCCAGAAGTACTCTCGTCCTTAAAACACCCTTCAAAAAGGAAGTAGGTCAGAGGTCAGCCCTTCAGGAAGTACTCTCACCCTTCAGGAAGTACTCTCGGGCCCTTCAGGAAGTACTCTACCCTTCAGGTGGAAGTTTGGTCCTCAGGGAGATGGAATACTCTCGCCCTTCAGGAAGTTTAATCTCAGGCTTTCCTTCAGGAAGTACCGCCCTTCAGGAAGTACTCTACTTTCCTTCAGGAAGTATCACCCTTCAGGAAGTACTCTCACCCTTCAGGAAGTACTCTCACCCTTCAGGAAGTACTCTCACCCTTCAGGAAGTACTCTCACCCTTCAGGAAGTACTCTCACCCTTCAGGAAGTACTCTCACCCTTCAGGAAGTACTCTCACCCTTCAGGAAGTACTCTCACCCTTCGACTTATTCCACATGTCGTCGTGTTCCAGACATTTTAAATGGATCACATTGACATTTTATTTGGTCACTGATCTACACACGATACTCCACAATGCCAAAGTGGAATTTTGTTTTTAGAGTTATTTATTTTTTACAAATGAATTCATAATGAAAAGCTGAAATATCTTCAGTCAATAGGTATTCAACCCCATTTGTTAGGGCAAGCCTAAATATGTTCAGGAGTCAAAATGTTGCTTAAGAAGTCACATAATAAGTTGCATGGACTCAATGTGTGTGCAATAATAATGTTTAGCATGATTTTTAAATGACGACCACGTCTCTGTACCCCCACACATACAATTATCTGTGAGGTCCCTCAGTAGGAGTGAATTTCAAACACAGATTCAACAACAATGACCAGGGAGGTTTTACGTTGCAAAGAAGGACACCTATTGGTAGATGGGTAAAAATGTTAAAAAGCTGACATTGAATATCTGTTAGAGCACGGTTAAGTTACTACACTTTGGATGGTGTATTAATACACCCAGTCACTACAACGATACAGGCATCCTTAACTCAGTTGCCGAAGAGGAAGGAAACCACTCAGCGATTTCAACATGAAGCCAATGGTGACTTTAAAACAGTTTAATAGCTATGATAGGAGAAAACTGAGGATGGCTCAACAACATTGTAGTTACTCCACAATACTAATCTAAATGACAGAGTGGAAAGAAGGAAGCCTGTACAGAATAATAAATATTCCAAAACATGCATTCTGTTTACAACAAGACACTAAAGTAAAACTGAAAAAGAAATTGGCTAAGCAATTAACTTTATGTCCTGAGTACAAAGTGTTATGTTTGGGGCAAATCCAATGACATGACTGAGCACCACTCTCCATATGGTCTAGTATAGTGGTGGCTGGATCATGTTATGGCTGAACACAGGCAAAATCCTAGAGAAACCCTGGTTCAGTCTGCTTTCCACCAGACACTGGGAGATGAATTCCCCTTTCAGCAGGACAATAACCTAAAACACAAGGACAAATATACACTGGGAGATGAATTCCCCTTTCAGCAGGACAATAACCTAAAACACAAGGACACATCTACACTGGGAGATGAATTCCCCTTTCAGCAGGACAATAACCTAAAACACAAGGACAAATATACACTGGGAGATGAATTCCCCTTTCAGCAGGACAATAACCTAAAACACAAGGACACATCTACACTGGGAGATGAATTCCCCTTTCAGCAGGACAATAACCTAAAACACAAGGTCAAATCTACACTGGAGTCGTTTACCAAGAAGACAGTGAATGTTCCCAAGTTACAGTTCTCACTTACATCTGCTTGGAAATCTACGGCAAGATCTGAACATGTCTGTCCAGCAATGATCAACCACCATCTTGACAGAGCTTGAAGAATAAAAAAATAAAAAAGGCAAATATTGTACAATCCAGGTTTGCAAAGCTCTTAGAGATTTACCCAGAAAGACTCCCAGCTGTAATCACTGCTAAAGGTGATTCTAACGTATCGACTCAGGTGGATGAATAATTATCTAATCAAGATATACAAGTGCTTTACAAATATGTTAGAATTTGTTAAGCACTTTGACAGCGCATTTTGTGTAGATCGTTGACAACAAAATGACAGAATCCATTTTAATCTCACTTCCACAACAAAATGACAACAGAATCCATTTTAATCCCACTTCCACAACAAAATGACAACAGAATCCATTTTAATCCCACTTCCACAACAAAATGACAACAGAATCCATTTTAATCCCACTTCCACAACAAAATGTGGAAAAAGTCCAGGAGTGTGAATAGTTCCTGAAGGCTCTGTATATTGTGCACTACTTTTGACCAGAGCCCATAGACTCAGTAGTTTCCATTCCATATAGTTTCACTGGGGCACTATATAGGCAATAGGGCTACCATTTCGGAGACAGACAGGGTTCTTCTCTAATGGAAGGAAGCAGCTTCTGACACAAAATGGCCATTCAGTTTAAACTGCTCATTCAGAGAAACACATTCCTCCATGCCATTTCATTACAGTGAGATTCAATTCAGTGTAACTCAATCTACTGAAGCGCTGTCTGGCTTTGATTGCTTCAATTTTGGAAATTCATTATTGTTGACAAATAACATGGTGTCAAAAAGATCACATTTGGTTTAAATAACTTGTATTTATGTGTGTACATTATTCAAAGAAAATCTCCTGAACTCTTAATGCTGACACCATAAATGCTGAAACTGAAGCCTTTGTTCCTCTCAGACGAGTCTAGTTTCTACAGACAGAACGAAAGGGAACTGAAATCCCACTACATTTCCTGATCCTGATTTTTTTTAAATTCTACCTTTATTTAACAAGGCAAGTCAGTTAAGAACAAACGATTACATTTACAATGGTGGGCCTCCCCCGGCCAACCCCGGACGACACTGAGCCAATGGTGGGCCTCCCCCGGCCAACCCCGGACGACACTGAGCCAATGGTGGGCCTCCCCCGGCCAACCCGGACGACACTGAGCCAATGGTGGGCCTCCCCGGCCAACCCGGACGACACTGAGCCAATGGTGGGCCTCCCCGGCCAACCCCGGACGACACTGAGCCAATGGTGGGCCTCCCCGGCCAACCCCGGACGACACTGAGCCAATGGTGGGCCTCCCCCGGCCCCGGACGACACTGAGCCAATGGTGGGCCTCCCCGGCCAACCCCGGACGACACTGAGCCAATGGTGGGCCTCCCCGGCAAATAACATGGACGTCACACTGAGCCAATTTGGGCCTCCCCGGCCAAAGAAAATCTCCCCGGACACCATAAACGAAACTGAGCCAATTTGTTCCTCCCGAGTCTAGTTTCCAGAACGAAAGGGAAGAAATCCCACTACATTTCCCAATGACACTGAGCCGATTACATTTACAGTGGTGGGCCTCCCCCGGCCAACCCCGGACGACACTGAGCCAATGGTGGGCCTCCCCGGCCAACCCCGGACGACACTGAGCCAATGGTGGGCCTCCCCGGCCAACCCCGGACGACACTGAGCCAATGGTGGGCCTCCCCCGGCCAACCCCGGACGACACTGAGCCAATGGTGGGCCTCCCCCGGCCAACCCCGGACGACACTGAGCCAATGGTGGGCCTCCCCGGCCAACCCCGGACGACACTGAGCCAATGGTGGGCCTCCCCGGCCAAACCCGGACGACACTGAGCCAATGGACGGCCTCCCCGGCCAAACCCGGACGACACTGAGCCAATGGACGGCCTCCCCGGCCAAACCCGGACGACACTGAGCCAATGGACGGCCTCCCCCGGCCAAACCCGGACGACACTGAGCCAATGGACGGCCTCCCCGGCCCCCCGGACGACACTGAGCCTGACACTGAGCCAATGGTGGGCCTCCCCCGGGACCCCGGACGACACTGAGCCAATGGTGGGCCTCCCCCGCCCAACCCCGGACAACACTGAGCAAATGGTGGGCCGCCCTATGGGACTCCCAATGGACGGCCTACCCCGGAAGACACTGAGCCAATGGACGGCCTCCCCGGCCAAACCCGGACGACACTGAGCCAATGGACGGCCTCCCCCGGCCAAACCCGGACGACACTGAGCCAATGGACGGCCTCCCCGGACGACACTGAGCCAATGGTGGGCCTCCCCGGAGCAACCCCGGATTTTGGAAACATTATTCAGCAAATGGTGGTGTCAAAAAGAAACATTTGGTTTAAACACTGTATTTAGTACAATTCAAAGAAAATCTCCGAACCTTAATGGGACTCCCAATGGAAACGGCCTCCTCCCGAGTCTAGTTTCACAGAGCCAATGGAACGGCCTCCCACGGCCTGATTTTTTAAAAAACCCGGCAAGTCAGTTAAGACACTGAGCCAATGGTGGGCCTCCCCCGGCCAAACCCGGACGACACTGAGCCAATGGTGGGCCTCCCCCGGCCAACCCCGGACGACACTGAGCCAATGGTGGGCCTCCCCCGGCCAACCCGGACGACACTGAGCCAATGGTGGGCCTCCCCCGGCCAACCCCGGACGACACTGAGCCAATGGTGGGCCTCCCCGGCCAACCCCGGACGACACTGAGCCAATGGACGGCCTCCCCGGCCAACCCCGGACGACACTGAGCCAATGGACGGCCTCCCCGGCCAACCCCGGACGACACTGAGCCAATGGTGGGCCGCCCTATGGGACTCCCAATGGACGGCCGGCCAAACCCCGGAAGACACTGAGCCAATGGACGGACTCCCCGGCCAAACCCGGACGACACTGAGCCAATGGACGGCCTCCCGGCCAAACCCGGACGACACTGAGCCAATGGACGGCCTCCCCGGCCAAACCCGGACGACACTGAGCCAATGGACGGCCCCCCGGCCAAACCCGGACGACACTGAGCCAATGGACGGCCACCCCGGCCAAACCCGGAAGACACTGGCCAATGGTGCCTCCCAATGGACGGCCCCCCACGACACTGAGCCAATGGTGGGCCTCCCCGGCCAACCCCGGACGACACTGAGCCAATGGTGGGCCTGGGACCCCCGGCCAACACTGAGCAAATGGTGGGCCTCCCCGCCCAACCCCGGACAACACTGAGCAAATGGTGGGCCGCCCTATGGGACTCCCAATGGACGGCCTACCCCGGAAGACACTGAGCCAATGGACGGCCTCCCACGGCCAAACCCGGACGACACTGAGCCAATTGACGGCCTCCCCGGCCAAACCCGGACGACACTGAGCCAATGGACGGCCTCCCCGGACGACACTGAGCCAATGGTGGGCCTCCCCGGACGACACTGAGCCAATGGTGGGCCTCCCCGGCCAACCCCGGACGACACTGAGCAAATGGTGGCCAAACCCGACGACACTGAGCCAATGGGACTCCCAATGGACGGCCTACCCCGGAAGACACTGAGCCAATGGACGGCCCCCCCCGGCCAAACCCGGATGACACTGAGCCAATGGACGGCCTGGACGGCCCCCGGACGACACTGAGCCAATGGGACGGCCTCCCCGGACGACACTGAGCCAATGGACGGCCTCCCCGGCCAAACACGGACGACACTGAGCCAATGGACGGCCTCCCCCGGCCAAACCCGGACGACACTGAGCCAATGGACGGCCGAGGCCCCCGGCCAAACCCGGACGACACTGAGCCAATGGACGGCATCCACGAGCCAAACCCAGACGACACTGAGCCAATGGACGGCCTACCCCGGCCATACCCGGACGACACTGAGCCAATGGACGGCCTACCCCGGACGACACTGAGCCAATGGTGCGCCGCCCTATGGGACTCCCAATCACGGCCACTTGCGATTCAGCCTGGATTGGAACCAGGGCGTCTGTGGTGACGCCTCTAGTACTGAGATGCAGTGCCTTAGAGTGCTGCGCCACCCGGGAGCCCCAACACACACAATCTGACAGCGCTGCTGAACATTCCCCACCAGAGTACAGAATGCAGCCAGCATATCACATCTACCTGGGAGGCTGAGCAAACAGACACTTCAGCAGTTATATGAAACCTCCATCCATGCGGACACTGCTTCCAGGAAATCTCCTCATCAACAACTTCTCCCCCTGACAGAGACTCAGGCTACTGAGGCTAGTCATCAGGATAGTCACACACACACACACACACCAGTACACAGGTTACTGAGGATAGTCACACACACACACACACACACCAGCACCCAGGCCAGTCATCAGTGACCACGACTCACCCACCACCTGACTACTTCCATGAGCAACAAGAGCTCACGGGTCTTGCCTCCCGAGTGGCGCAGTGCTTGCGGTGTCACTACAGCCCCGGGTTCGATCCCAAGCTGTGTCACAGCCGGCCGTGACCGGGAGACCTATGAGGCGACGCACAATTAGCCCAGCGTCGTCCGGGTTAGGGGAGGGTTTGTCCCAGCGTCGTCCGGGTTAGGGGAGGGTTTGGCCCAGCGTCGTCCGGGTTAGGGGAGGGTTTGACCGGCCAGGATATCCTTGACGCATCGCGCTCTAGCGACTCCTTGTGGCGGGCCGGGCACCTGCAAGCTGACTTCGTCATTGGATGGTGTTTCCTCCGACACATTGGTGCGGCTGGTTTCCGGGTTAAGCGAGCAGCGTGTCAGGAAGCAGTGCGGCTTGGCATTGTCGTGTATCGGAGGACGCACGGCTCTCGACCTTCCCATCTCCAGAGTCCGTAGGGGAGTTGCAGCGATTGGACAAGACTAACTACCAGATATCACCAGATTGTGGAGAAAAAGGGGTAAAAGGTTTTTAAATGTATATATTTCTCACGTCTCACTTCAGAACACTTGTCCATAAACTTCAAAACTCGATGGTTAAGTTCAGGCATCCATTTTGACTGTTTATGGTTAGGGTTAAGGTTTGGAATAGGGTCTCCCCAACCACAACACCTAGCTAACCACAACAGAACCTCTACCCCCCCGGAGAGAGTGTGAGGGTGGAGAGAGTGTGAGGGTGGAGAGAGTGTGAGGAGAGAGAGAGAGATAAGTGACGCATAGAGAAAGTGTGTAGAGACCGTGCCATCCCTTGTTGTCACAACAGAACCTCTACCCTTCCATCCCTTGTTGTCACAACAGAACCTCTACCCTGCCATCCCTTGTTGTCACAACAGAACCTCTACCCTGCCATCCCTTGTTGTCACAACAGAACCTCTACCCTGCCATCCCTTGTTGTCACAACAGAACCTCTACCCTGGCATCCCTTGTTGTCACAACAGAACCTCTACCCTGGCATCCCTTGTTGTCACAACAGAACCTCTACCCTGCCATCCCTTGTTGTCACAACAGAACCTCTACCCTGCCATCCCTTGTTGTCACAACAGAACCTCTACCCTGCCATCCCTTGTTGTCACAACAGAACCTCTACCCTGCCATCCCTTGTTGTCACAACAGAACCTCTACCCTGCCATCCCTTGTTGTCACAACAGAACCTCTACCCTGCCATCCCTTGATGTCACAACAGAACCTCTACAACTCTTTCCCCCTGATGCTGATTGGAGGAGAGAATCACCACAGGGTTGTTCATCACTGTGTGGCTCAGGCTCCGTGCCAAATGGCACCCTGTTCTTATCTAGAGCAAGGAGAGAAGTGAGACGAGGTGGGAGAGAATATGGTGCCATGTTGGGACACAGCCTGTGTCTCATCCTGAGCCTGGAGGAGGACAGGGGAGGACTGATTCCAAATCAATACCTCTTCCACACCAGAGAAACACAAGACTGGCTACAGACACACTGCTGTCTGGCAGATAGTGAGACAATCCTGGAGACGACTGATGAGTTTGTCCTTGTCCTCCAGTGTTGTCCTCGGTTCTCCCCTCCTCGATATCTGGCCCGTCATGGAAAAACAAGGAGGGAGAGGGGGGGGGGTTCATCCAGGATGCTGACAGCAGCAGGATTTGACCACTGATTTGTCCTCTGGACTCAACCATGAGCTCACCGTTTCTCCCTTCACAGCCTTCTCCACTCCCCTCACTACACAGGGAAGGGGAGAGGTGAGGGGGAGGGAGGAGAGGGGGAGAGAGAGGAGTGGGGAGAGAGGGGGAAGGTGAGAGGTGAGGAGGGAGAAGGGGGAGAGAGTGTGTGGAGGGAGGGAGAGGAGTGGGGAGAGAGGTGGGGAAGGTGAGAAGGGAGGAGAGGGGGAGGGAGAAGTGAAAGGAGCAGGGCCTGTTTTCTCCAACGTGGTGCAACACAGACAAGAAGCCTCCTACCTAGAACAGTAGCCTTATGGAGCCTGGTCTATAGTAGTACGGAATAGGGCCCTGTGGCTACCGGGAGGCTAGTCGGTGGATGTAGAGCGAGTGGCTACCGGGAGGCTAGTCGGTGGATGTAGAGCGAGTGGCTACCGGGAGGCTAGTTGGTGGATGTAGAGAGTGGTAGTGGAGGCTAGTCGGTGGATGTAGAGCGAGTGGCTACCGGGAGGCTAGTCGGTGGATGTAGAGCGAGTGGCTACCGGGAGGCTAGTTGGTGGACACCTTATTGAAGTATGACGGACCACAGATTCACCCTGCGCACCCTTATTGTCAAAGAAACAAATCAAAACGTGAGACGGGGACGCAGCTTAATCCCCCACCCTCGTCAACACACAATCTGGACCCTCTATTTCTGAAACTATCCGCCGCCATTGTCGCAACCCCTAATACCAACCATGATCAAACTTTCTTTCATATCATCTGAGATCCCCAAGGACTGGAAAGCTGCCGCGGTCATCCCCCTCTTCAAAGGACCCAAACTGTTACAGACCTATATCCATCCTGCCCTGCCTATCTAAGGTCTTCGAAAGCCAAGTGAACAAACAGATCACCGACCATCTTGAATCCCTTCGTACCTTCTCCGCTGTGCAATAAGGTTTCCGGGCCGGTCACGGGGGCACCTCAGCCACGCTAAAGGTACTAAAACGACATTATAACCGCCATCGATAAAAGACAGTACTGTGCAGCCGTCTTCATCGACCTGGCCAAGTCTTTCGACTCGACTCTATCACCATATTCTTATCAGCAGACTCAGTAGCCTCGGTTTTTCTAATGACTGCCTTGCCTGGTTCTCCAACTACTTTGCAGACAGAGTTCAGTGTGTCACATCGGAGGGCATGTTGTCCGGTCCTCTGGCAGTCTCTATGGGGGTACTATCTAACCTCCAAACGAGCTTCAATGCAATACAACACTCCTTCCGTGGCCTCAAACTGCTCTTAAACGCTAGTAAAACCAAATGCATGCTTTTCAACCGTTCGCTGCCTGCACCCGCACGCCCGACTAGCATCACCACCCTGGATGGTTCCGACCTAGAATATGTGGACATCTATAAGTACCTGGGTGTCTGGCTAGACTGTAAACTCTCCTTCCAATCTAGAATCGGCTTTCTATTTCGCAACAAAGCCTCCTTCACTCACGCCGCCAAACTTACCCTAGTAAAACTGACTATCCTACCGATCCTCGACGATGTCATCTACAAAATGGCTTCCAACACTCTACTCAGCAAACTGGATGCAGTCTATCACAGTGCCATCCGTTTTGTTACTAAAGCACCTTATACCACTCACCACTGCGACCTGTATGCTCTCGTCGGCTGGCCCTCGCTACATATTCGTCGCCAGACCCACTGGCTCCAGGTCATCTACAAGTCTATGCTAGGTAAAGCTCCGCGTTATCTCAGCTCACTGGTCACGATGGCAACACCCACCCATAGCACGCGCTCCAGCAGGTGTATCTCACTGATCCCTAAAGCCAACACCTCATTTGGCCGCCTTTCGTTACAGTTCTCTGCTGCCTGTGACTGGAACGAATTGCAATAATCACTGAAGTTGGAGACTTTTATCTCCCTCACCAACTTCAAACATCAGCTATCTGAGCAGCTAACCGATCGCTGCAGCTGTACTATCGGTAAATAGCCCACCCATTTTTACCTACCTCATCCCCATACTGTTTTTATTTATTTACTTTTCTGCACTTTTGCACACCAATATCTCTACCTGCACATGACCATCTGATAATTTATCACTCCAGTGTTAATCTGCTAAATTGTAATTATTCACCTACCTCCTCATGCCTTTTGAACAAAATGTATATAGACTCTTTAAAAAAGTTAAATTCTACTGTGTTATTGACTTGTTTATTGTTTACTCCATGTGTAACTGTGTTGCTGTCTGTTCACACTGCTATGCTTTATCTTGGCCAGGTCGAAGTTGTAAATGAGAACTTGTTCTCAACTAGCCTACCTGGTTAAATAAAAGGTGAAATAAATAAATAAAATAAACACACGCACATTAAAACAAAGTGGTTTAATTCCACAACCACCTAAAAGGAAGCGATTCCCAAACCATCCATAACAAAGCCAACCCCTACAGCGAGATGAACTGACCCAAACTTCAGGAAAGCTTTGACTATGTACAGACTCAGTGAGCATAGCCTTGCTATTGAGAAAGGCCGCCGTAGGCAGACCAGGCTCTCAAGAGAAGACAGGCTAAGTGCTCACTGCCCACAAAATGAGGTGGAAACTGAGCTGCACTTCCTAACCTCCTGCCCAATGTATGACCATAGAGACACATATTTCACTCACATTACACAGACCCACAAAGAATTTGAAAACAAACCCGATCTTGATAAACTCACATATCTACTGGGTGAAATTGCACAGTGTGACATCACAGCAGCAAGATGTGTGACCTGTTGCCACAAGAAAAGGGCAACCAGTGAAGAACAAACCATTGTAAATACAACCCATATTTATTTTCCCTTTTTTACTTTAACCATTTGCACATAGTCACAACACTGTATATATAATGACATTTGAAATGTCCCTATTTAAACATTTTTAAAAAATGTGAGTGTAATGTTTACTGTTCATTTCACTTCTGTTTATTATGCATTTCACTTGCTTTGTCAATGTAAACATACGTTTCCCATGCCAATAAGGCCCTTAAATTGACAGTCTGGATGCAAGGAGGGCTGTGGTTGATGTCAGGAGAGAGAGAGAGTCTCGGTGCTGTGTGTAGACTCATCATCAGTCAGTTTGACTCATGAACCCATGTGGCAACAGACAGACAAATCTGTTTAAATCTCTCTAGGACAAGGTGACTTTAATCAATCATATTTCTTGGTCTGTGGTGTGTAATGAGGAACAACCAGACGCTGCACTTCCCAGTTACTAATAAGCATTGCACCTAGGGAAGACACTTTCTAGTTGGCTTAGATCGGAAAATTATCATTGTTGTTGTTTCTTACATTATTTTCTCAGAACGTTTCATGTATTTATACCTACAGCCAGACTGTTGGATTAGATCGTCGGTCGGTCACCAGATATAACTGTTGGATTAGATCGTCGGTCGGTCACCAGACATAACTGTTGGATTAGATCGTCGGTCGGTCACCAGACATAACTGTTGGATTAGATCGTCGGTCGGTCACCAGACATAACTGTTGGATTAGATCGTCGGTCGGTCACCAGACATAACTGTTGGATTAGATCGTCGGTCGGTCACCAGACATAACTGTTGGATCAGATCGTCGGTCTCACCAGACATAACTGTTGGATCCTTTGTTTGCAGCTCTACTCATCTCGGGGGCTGCACCAAAACGCCCACGCTGGAGAAGAGGTAGAAGGAGCGGGGCCCGAGTCTGACTCAGGAGGCGTACATCACATACACCACTTCAGAGTATATTACTCGCTAACGTTCAGTCCCTGGACACAAAGTTCAGGGCGAGGATCTCCTTCCAGAGAGATGTCATGGACTGTAACATACTCTGTTTTACGGAATCATGGCTCTCTCCGGATATAATTGTCCCATTCCATTCAGCCAGCGGGGTCCTCCGTCCATCGCGCAGACAGGAAGCAAGAACTCTCCGGGTAAAAGAAAGGCGGAGAAGTTTGTTTCATGATTAACTAGTCATGGTGTGATTGTGGTAACGTACAGGAACACAAGTCCTTTTGTTCTCCCGATCTGGAATTCCTTATCGAATGCCGATCGCGTTGCCTCCGGAGATCATTTTCTTCAGTCATTGTCACTGCTGAGTATATCCCCCTCCCAAAGCTGACACCATGACGGCTCTCAAGGAACTACATTGGACTATGTGCAAACTGGAAACCGCATATCCAGATGCCGCATTTATCGTAGCTGGAGACTTCAATAAAGGAAATCTGAGGAAATTGCTACACGCGCATCACGGACCCTGGATCACTGCCACTCTCTCTTCTGGGACGGCTACAAGGCCCTCCCCATCCTTCCCTTCAGCAAATCAAATCACGCCTCCATTTTGCTCCTCCCCGCCTATTAGGCAGAAACTTAAAACAGGAAGTACCCGTGGTAAGGTCTGACCAATCGGAATCTACACATCAAGATTGTTTTGATCACGCGGTCTAGGAAATGGTTTTGGGTCGCATCAGAATAGTATCGACAAACACTGACTGGGTTCATCAGGAAGTACATACAGGATGTAGTTCCCACTCTGATGAGTAGAAGGTATCCCAACCAGAAACCGTGGATAGATGGAAACACTGCATTCGACCACGGTGACTGGGAACAAGGACGTGTACAAACAGACCAGCTATGACCTCCGTAAGAAAATTAAAGAGTCAAAATGACAGTACAGAGACAAAGTGGAGTTGCAATTCAACTGCTCAGACGCGAGACGTATGTGGCAGGGACTCCAGACAAATCACGTCGAAGACACTGACATCTCGCTCCAAGACAAGCTAAAACACCTTCGCCCGCGTCGAAGAATACAACATCGAGCCGTTGACGCGGGCCCCTAACGCTCTCGAGGACTGTTCTTCTCCATGGCTGACGTAAGTCATTTAAGTGTGTTAACCCTCACAAGGCTGCAGGCCCAGACGGCATCCCAAGCTGCATTCTCAGAGCATGTGCAGACCAGCTGGCTGAAGTGTTCACGGACATATTCAATCTCTCCATATACCAAATCTGTTGTCCCTACTTGCTTCAAGATGTCCACCATTGTTCCTGTGCACAAGAATGCGAAGGTAACTATTAAATTACTAGCACTCATTTTGTTATGAGAGGCTAGTTAAGCACCATTTCCACTTTGACACCCTAAACCCACCTCAATTTACACACGGCCCTAACAGATCCACAGACTCACCGTTAAGCTCAGGGCCCTGGGTCTGAACCCTGTGCAACTGGATCCTGACGGGACGACCCCAAGTGGTGAAGGTTGACAACAACACCTCTGCTACGCTGACCATCAACACAGGTACCCCACAAGGGTGCGTGCTCAGCCCTCTCCTGTTATGCACCATCAGCCTGGTAGGTCTACTACTCGTGAACAGCAGTACTACCACCACCAGCCTGGTAGGTCTACTACTAGTGAACAGCAGTACTACCACCATCAGCCTGGTAGGTCTACTACTAGTGAACAGCAGCACTACCACCATCAGCCTGATAGGTGAACAGCAGCACTACCAGAGAGACATTGATAAAGTGTTGGTCTATATATGGAGTACAGCTCCTCTCCCAGAGAGTCATTGATAAAGTCCTGGTCTATATATGGAGTACAGCTCCTCTCCCAGAGAGTCATTGATAAAGTCCTGGTCTATATATGGAGTACAGCTCCTCTCCCAGAGAGTCATTGATAAAGTCCTGGTCTATATATGGAGTACAGCTCCTCTCCCAGAGAGTCATTGATAAAGTCCTGGTCTATATATGGAGTACAGCTCCTCTCCCAGAGAGACATTGATAAAGTCCTGGTCTATATATGGAGTACAGCTCCTCTCCCAGAGAGTCATTGATAAAGTCCTGGTCTATATATGGAGTACAGCTCCTCTCCCAGAGAGTCATTGATAAAGTCCTGGTCTATATATGGAGTACAGCTCCTCTCCCAGAGAGTCATTGATAAAGTCCTGGTCTATATATGGAGTACAGCTCCTCTCCCAGAGAGTCATTGATAAAGTGTTGGTCTATATATGGAGTACAGCTCCTCTCCCAGAGAGACATTGATAAAGTCCTGGTCTATATATGGAGTACAGCTCCTCTCCCAGAGAGACATTGATAAAGTCCTGGTCTATATATGGAGTACAGCTCCTCTCCCAGAGAGTCATTGATAAAGTCCTGGTCTATATATGGAGTACAGCTCCTCTCCCAGAGAGACATTGATAAAGTCCTGGTCTATATATGGAGTACAGCTCCTCTCCCAGAGAGACATTGATAAAGTGTTGGTCTATATATGGAGTACAGCTCCTCTCCCAGAGAGACATTGATAAAGTCCTGGTCTATATATGGAGTACAGCTCCTCTCCCAGAGAGTCATTGATAAAGTCCTGGTCTATATATGGAGTACAGCTCCTCTCCCAGAGAGTCATTGATAAAGTCCTGGTCTATATATGGAGTACAGCTCCTCTCCCAGAGAGACATTGATAAAGTCCTGGTCTATATATGGAGTACAGCTCCTCTCCCAGAGAGACATTGATAAAGTCCTGGTCTATATATGGAGTACAGCTCCTCTCCCAGAGAGTGGAACTTTACATCAGCTCGGCTCTAGAACACTGCTCGGCTCTAGAACACTGCTCGGCTCTAGAACACTGCTCGGCTCTAGAACACTGCTCGGCTCTAGAACACCTCATGACAACAGGAGAATCACCAAGATCTATTCTTGTGTTTCCGCAGTCAAAATGTTAGGCTATAATGTGACTATTTATTTTTCAACTATTTCAGTTGACTTTATACTACAAGACCAGCACTCTGATGTGATCTGTCAAACAGGGAACTACAACATAAAACACATACTGTTGTCACAGAGGAACACACACAGCCAGACGTGGTACCTCGTCAAAGAGATTAGACAGACTAACTTGGTGTTCTAAGACAGACTGACGTCCCAGTGGAGAATAACAAGGTGTTAACTGGTTAACGCTGGATGTCCAATGAGCTCTGACAGTCTAAAATATAAGTGTAGTAGAACAAAGACAGGACATGTTTAAAACATCACTCAACCTCTTTCCTCTGCTGTGTGTTCTGCTTGTTTATGGGATGTGGTCTGTATGTACTGGAATTACTGCCAAATGTATCTCCTCATTGAGGACATGAACGTTTTCTAAACTCAACATATTGAGTGTGTCCCTTGTCTGTTGGTTAACAGCCTCCCATAGTCTCCTGTCAATAGATGAGACAAACAGAAGGTCCCTCTGAATGGCAGAGAGAGACAGAGAGAGAGAGACAGAGAGAGACAGAGAGAGAGAGGAGAGAGACAGAGGGAGATAATTCATGACACAGGACCTCATTGTCCTATAACCTGCAGTCCTCCTCAAGATGCTCATACAGCATCAGTAACTAGAGTAGAGGACTGGGTAGTGGGGTATTGAGTCAGAGGGCCATCAGTAACTAGAGTAGAGGGCTGGGTAGTGGGGCAGGGAGTCATAGGGCCATCAGTAACTAGAGTAGAGGACTGGGTAGTGGGGCAGGGAGTCATAGGGCCGTGGCCATCAGTAACTAGAGTAGAGGACTGGGTAGTGGGGCAGGGAGTCATAGGGCCATCAGTAACTAGAGTAGAGGACTGGGTAGTGGGGCAGGGAGTCATAGGGCCATCAGTAACTAGAGTAGAGGACTGGGTAGTGGGGGGCAGGGAGTCCTCAGAGGGCGTGGCCATCAGTAACTAGAGTAGAGGACTGGGTAGTGGGGCAGGGAGTCATAGGGCCATAAGTAACTAGATTAGAGGACTGGGTAGTGGGACAGGGAGTCAGAGAGCCATCAGTAACTAGAGTAGAGGACTGGGTAGTGGGGCAGGGAGTCATAGGGCCATCAGTAACTAGAGTAGAGGGCTGGGTAGTGGGACAGGGAGTCAGAGGGCCGTGGCCATCAGTAACTAGAGTAGAGGGCTGGGTAGTGGGGCAGGGAGTCAGAGGGCCATCAGTAACTAGAGTAGAGGACTGGGTAGTGGGGACAGGGAGTCAGAGGGCCATCAGTAACTAGAGTAGAGGACTGGGTAGTGGGGCAGGGAGTCAGAGGGCCATCAGTAACTAGAGTAGAGGGCTGGGAGTGGGGCAGGGAGTCAGAGGGCCATCAGTAACTAGAGTAGAGGACTGGGTAGTGGGGCAGGGAGTCATAGGGCCATCAGTAACTAGAGTAGAGGGCTGGGTAGTGGGGCAGGGAGTCAGAGGGCCATCAGTAACTAGAGTAGAGGACTGGGTAGTGGGGCAGGGAGTCATAGGGCCATCAGTAACTAGAGTAGAGGACTGGGTAGTGGGGGAGTCAGAGGGCCATCAGTAACTAGAGTAGAGGGCTGGGTAGTGGGGCAGGGAGTCATAGGGCCATCAGTAACTAGAGTAGAGGACTGGGTAGTGGGGCAGGGAGTCATAGGGGGCCATCAGTAACTAGAGTAGAGGACTGGGTAGTGGGGCAGGGAGTCATAGGGCCATCAGTAACTAGAGTAGAGGACTGGGTAGTGGGGCAGGGAGTCATAGGGCCATCAGTAACTAGAGTAGAGGACTGGGTAGTGGGGCAGGGAGTCAGAGGGCCGGCCATCAGTAACTAGAGTAGAGGACTGGGTAGTGGGGCAGGGAGTCATAGGGCCATCAGTAACTAGATTAGAGGGCTGGGACTGGGTAGTGGGACAGGGAGTCAGAGGGCCATCAGTAACTAGAGTAGAGGACTGGGTAGTGGGGCAGGGAGTCATAGGGCCATCAGTAACTAGAGTAGAGGGCTGGGTAGTGGGACAGGGAGTCAGAGGGCCGGGCCATCAGTAACTAGAGTAGAGGACTGGGTAGTGGGGCAGGGAGTCAGGGGGGCCATCAGTAACTAGAGTAGAGGGCTGGGTAGTGGGACAGGGAGTCAGAGGGCCATCAGTAACTAGAGTAGAGGACTGGGTAGTGGGGCAGGGAGTCAGAGGGCCATCAGTAACTAGAGTAGAGGGCTGGGTAGTGGGACAGGGAGTCAGAGGGCCATCAGTAACTAGAGTAGAGGACTGGGTAGTGGGGCAGGGAGTCATAGGGCCATCAGTAACTAGAGTAGAGGGCTGGGTAGTGGGACAGGGAGTCAGAGGGCCATCAGTAACTAGAGTAGAGGACTGGGTAGTGGGGCAGGGAGTCATAGGGCCATCAGTAACTAGAGTAGAGGACTGGGTAGTGGGACAGGGAGTCAGAGGGCCGTGGCCATCAGTAACTAGAGTAGAGGACTGGGTAGTGGGACAGGGAGTCAGAGGGCCGTGGCCAACTGGCCCGTTGATCTGGATCTGTGATATCCAAAAGCTTCCTCAATGGGAGTTCTACGTTGGCGGACAGCAGAGATGACGTGTCCATCCATTTTCACTAACAACAAATAAAGATCAGATGAGTTGAAGTCTTGACGGGAGACATGTTCGCCAAATTAGACCCACTCCACACGCGCACAGACCACGAACCAAAATCAATCTGTTTGGCCGCGCCCATAGGAGACATACAGCATTCTGATACAGGGGACCAGGGTCCTATAGAGACATACAGCATTCTGATACAGGGGACCAGGGTCCTATAGAGACATACAGCATTCTGATACAGGGGACCAGGGTACAGGGGACCAGGGTCCCATATAGAGACATACAGCATTCTGATACAGGGGACCAGGGTCCTATAGAGACATACAGCATTCTGATACAGGGGACCAGGGTCCTATAGAGACAGAGACATACAGCATTCTGATACAGGGGACCAGGGTCCTATAGAGACATACAGCATTCTGATACAGGGACCAGGGTCCTATAGAGACAGAGACAAGCATTCTGATACAGGGGACCAGGGTCCTATAGAGACATACAGCATTCTGATACAGGGGACCAGGGTCCTATAGAGACATACAGCATTCTGATACAGGGGACCAGGGTCCTATAGAGACATACAGCATTCTGATACAGGGGACCAGGGTCCTATAGAGACATACAGCATTCTGATACAGGGACCAGGGTCCTATAGAGACATACAGCATTCTGATACAGGGACCAGGGTCCTATAGAGACAGAGACATACAGCATTCTGATACAGGGGACCAGGGTCCTATAGAGACATACAGCATTCTGATACAGGGGACCAGGGTCCTATAGAGACAGAGACATACAGCATTCTGATACAGGGGACCAGGGTCCTATAGAGACAGAGACATACAGCATTCTGATACAGGGACCAGGGTCCTATAGAGACATACAGCATTCTGATACAGGGGACCAGGGTCCTATAGAGACATACAGCATTCTGATACAGGGGACCAGGGTCCTATAGAGACATACAGCATTCTGATACAGGGGACCAGGGTCCTATAGAGACATACAGCATTCTGATACAGGGGACCAGGGTCCTATAGAGACATACAGCATTCTGATACAGGGGACCAGGGTCCTATAGAGACATACAACATTCTGATACAGGGGACCAGGGTCCTATAGAGACATACAACATTCTGATACAGGGGACCAGGGTCCTATAGAGACAGAGACATTCTGATACAGGGACCAGGGTCCTATAGAGACATACAACATTCTGATACAGGGGACCAGGGTCCTATAGAGACATACAGCATTCTGATACAGGGGACCAGGGTCCTATAGAGACATACAGCATTCTGATACAGGGGACCAGGGTCCTATAGAGACAGAGACATACAGCATTCTGATACAGGGGACCAGGGTCCTATAGAGACATACAGCATTCTGATACAGGGGACCAGGGTCCTATAGAGACAGAGACATACAGCATTCTGATACAGGGGACCAGGGTCCTATAGAGACAGAGACATACAGCATTCTGATACAGGGGACCAGGGTCCTATAGAGACATACAGCATTCTGATACAGGGGACCAGGGTCCTATAGAGACAGAGACATACAGCATTCTGATACAGGGGACCAGGGTCCTATAGAGACATACAGCATTCTGATACAGGGGACCAGGGTCCTATAGAGACATACAACATTCTGATACAGGGGACCAGGGTCCTATAGAGACATACAACATTCTGATACAGGGGACCAGGGTCCTATAGAGACATACAACATTCTGATACAGGGGACCAGGGTCCTATAGAGACATAGAGACATACAGCATTCTGATACAGGGGACCAGGGTCCTATAGAGACATACAGCATTCTGATACAGGGGACCAGGGTCCTATAGAGACATACAGCATTCTGATACAGGGGACCAGGGTCCTATAGAGACATACAGCATTCTGATACAGGGGACCAGGGTCCTATAGAGACATACAGAGACAGGGACCAGGTCCATACAGCATTCTGATACAGGGGACCAGGGTCCTATAGAGACATACAGCATTCTGATACAGGGGACCAGGGTCCTATAGAGACATACAGCATTCTGATACAGGGGACCAGGGTCCTATAGAGACAGAGACATACAGCATTCTGATACAGGGGACCAGGGTCCTATAGAGACATACAGCATTCTGATACAGGGGACCAGGGTCCTATAGAGACATACAGCATTCTGATACAGGGGACCAGGGTCCTAGAGACAGAGACATACAGCATTCTGATACAGGGGACCAGGGTCCTATAGAGACATACAACATTCTGATACAGGGGACCAGGGTCCTATAGAGACAGAGACAGCATTCTGATACATTCTGGGGACCAGGGTCCTATAGAGACAGAGACATACAGCATTCTGATACAGGGGACCAGGGTCCTATAGAGACATACAGCATTCTGATACAGGGGACCAGGGTCCTATAGAGACATACAGCATTCTGATACAGGGGACCAGGGTCCTATAGAGACAGAGACATACAGCATTCTGATACAGGGACCAGGGTCCTATAGAGACATACAACATTCTGATACAGGGGACCAGGGTCCTATAGAGACAGAGACATACAGCATTCTGATACAGGGGACCAGGGTCCTATAGAGACATACAACATTCTGATACAGGGGACCAGGGTCCTATAGAGACAGAGACATACAACATTCTGATACAGGGGGGGACCTGGAGGGTGGGGCCCTATAGAGACAGGGACATACAACATTCTGATACAGGGGACCAGGGGTCCTATAGAGACAGAGACATACAGCATTCTGATACAGGGGACCAGGGTCCTATAGAGACAGAGACATACAACATTCTGATACTATAGAGACATACAACATTCTGATGGACCAGGGTCCTATAGAGACAGAGACATACAGCATTCTGATACAGGGGACCAGGGTCCTATAGAGACATACAACATTCTGATACAGGGGACCAGGGTCCTATAGAGACAGAGACATACAGCATTCTGATACAGGGGACCAGGGTCCTATAGAGACATACAGCATTCTGATACAGGGGACCAGGGTCCTATAGAGACAGAGACATACAGCATTCTGATACAGGGGACCAGGGTCCTATAGAGACAGAGACATACAGCATTCTGATACAGGGGACCAGGGTCCTATAGAGACATACAGCATTCTGATACAGGGACCAGGGGACCAGGGTCCTATAGAGACATACAACATTCTGATACAGGGGACCACTATAGAGACATACAGCATTCTGACCAGGGTCCTATAGAGACATACAGCATTCTGATACAGGGGACCAGGGTCCTATATTCTGATACAGGGGACATAGAGACATACAACATTCTGATACAGGGGACCAGGGTCCTATAGAGACAGAGACATACAGCATTCTGATACAGGGGACCAGGGTCCTATAGAGACATACAGCATTCTGATACAGGGGACCAGGGTCCTATAGAGACATACAGCATTCTGATACAGGGGACCAGGGTCCTATAGAGACATACAGCATTCTGATACAGGGGACCAGGGTCCTATAGAGACAGAGACATACAGCATTCTGATACAGGGGACCAGGGTCCTATAGAGACATACAACATTCTGATTCCTAGAGACATACAGCATTCTGATACAGGGGACCAGGGTCCTATAGAGACATACAGCATTCTGATACAGGGGACCAGGGTCCTATAGAGACATACAACATTCTGATACAGGGGACCAGGGTCCTATAGAGTTACAGCATTCTGATACAGGGGACCAGGGTCCTATAGAGACATACAGCATTCTGATACAGGGGGACCAGGGTCCTATAGAGACAGAGACATACAGCATTCTGATACAGGGGACCAGGGTCCTATAGAGACATACAACATTCTGATACAGGGGACCAGGGTCCTATAGAGACAGAGACATACAACATTCTGATACAGGGGACCAGGGTCCTATAGAGACAGAGACATACAACATTCTGATACAGGGGACCAGGGTCCTATAGAGACAGAGACATACAACATTCTGATACAGGGGACCAGGGTCCTATAGAGACAGAGACATACAACATTCTGATACAGGGGACCAGGGTCCTATAGAGACATACAACATTCTGATACAGGGGACCAGGGTCCTATAGAGACATACAACATTCTGATACAGGGGACCAGGGTCCTATAGAGACATACAGCATTCTGATACAGGGGACCAGGGTCCTATAGAGACATACAGCATTCTGATACAGGGGACCAGGGTCCTATAGAGACATACAGCATTCTGATACAGGGGACCAGGGTCCTATAGAGACATACAGCATTCTGATACAGGGGACCAGGGTCCTATAGAGACAGAGACATACAACATTCTGATACAGGGGACCAGGGTCCTATAGAGACATACAGCATTCTGATACAGGGGACCAGGGTCCTATAGAGACATACAGCATTCTGATACAGGGACCAGGGTCCTATAGAGACATACAACATTCTGATACAGGGGACCAGGGTCCTATAGAGACATACAGCATTCTGATACAGGGGACCAGGGTCCTATAGAGACATACCATTCTGATACAGGGGACCAGGGTCCTATAGAGACAGAGACATACAGCATTCTGATACAGGGGACCAGGGTCCTATAGAGACATACAGCATTCTGATACAGGGGACCAGGGTCCTATAGAGACATACAGCATTCTGATACAGGGGACCAGGGTCCTATAGAGACATACAACATTCTGATACAGGGGACCAGGGTCCTATAGAGACAGAGACATACAACATTCTGATACAGGGGACCAGGGTCCTATAGAGACAGAGACATACAACATTCTGATACAGGGGACCGGGGTCCTATAGAGACAGAGACATACAACATTCTGATACAGGGACCAGGGTCCTAGAGACAGAGACATACAACATTCTGATACAGGGGACCAGGGTCCTATAACAGAGACATACAGCATTCTGATACAGGGGACCAGGGTCCTATAGAGACATACAACATTCTGATACAGGGGACCAGGGTCCTATAGAGACATACAACATTCTGATACAGGGGACCAGGGTCCTATAGAGACAGAGACATACAGCATTCTGATACAGGGGACCAGGGTCCTATAGAGACATACAGCATTCTGATACAGGGGACCAGGGTCCTATAGAGACATACAGCATTCTGATACAGGGGACCAGGGTCCTATAGAGACATACAGCATTCTGATACAGGGGACCAGGGTCCTATAGAGACATACAGCATTCTGATACAGGGGACCAGGGTCCTATAGAGACATACAGCATTCTGATACAGGGGACCAGGGTCCTATAGAGACATACAGCATTCTGATACAGGGGACCAGGGTCCTATAGAGACATACAGCATTCTGATACAGGGGACCAGGGTCCTATAGAGACATACAGCATTCTGATACAGGGGACCAGGGTCCTATAGAGACAGAGACATACAACATTCTGATACAGGGGACCAGGGTCCTATAGAGACATACAGCATTCTGATACAGGGGACCAGGGTCCTATAGAGACATACAGCATTCTGATACAGGGACCAGGGTCCTATAGAGACATACAACATTCTGATACAGGGGACCAGGGTCCTATAGAGACAGAGACATACAACATTCTGATACAGGGGACCAGGGTCCTATAGAGACAGAGACATACAACATTCTGATACAGGGGACCAGGGGTCCTATAGAGACAGAGACATACAGCATTCTGATACAGGGGACCAGGGTCCTATAGAGACATACAACATTCTGATACAGGGGACCAGGGTCCTATAGAGACATACAACATTCTGATACAGGGGACCAGGGTCCTATAGAGACATACAACATTCTGATACAGGGGACCAGGGTCCTATAGAGACATACAGCATTCTGATACAGGGGACCAGGGTCCTATAGAGACATACAGCATTCTGATACAGGGGACCAGGGTCCTATAGAGACATACAGCATTCTGATACAGGGGACCAGGGTCCTATAGAGACATACAGCATTCTGATACAGGGGACCAGGGTCCTATAGAGACAGAGACATACAACATTCTGATACAGGGGACCAGGGTCCTATAGAGACATACAGCATTCTGATACAGGGGACCAGGGTCCTGTAGAGACATACAGCATTCTGATACAGGGGACCAGGGTCCTATAGAGACATACAGCATTCTGATACAGGGGGACCAGGGTCCTATAGAGACAGAGACATACAGCATTCTGATACAGGGGACCAGGGTCCTAGAGACATACAACATTCTGATACAGGGGACCAGGGTCCTATAGAGACAGAGACATACAACATTCTGATACAGGGGACCAGGGTCCTATAGAGACAGAGACATACAACATTCTGATACAGGGGACCAGGGTCCTATAGAGACAGAGACATACAACATTCTGATACAGGGGACCAGGGTCCTATAGAGACAGAGACATACAACATTCTGATACAAGGGACCAGGGTCCTATAGAGACAGAGACATACAGCATTCTGATACAGGGGGACCAGGGTCCTATAGAGACATACAACATTCTGATACAGGGGACCAGGGTCCTATAGAGACAGAGACATACAGCATTCTGATACAGGGGACCAGGGTCCTATAGAGACATACAGCATTCTGATACAGGGGACCAGGGTCCTATAGAGACATACAACATTCTGATACAGGGGACCAGGGTCCTATAGAGACAGAGACATACAACATTCTGATACAGGGGACCAGGGTCCTATAGAGACATACAGCATTCTGATACAGGGGACCAGGGTCCTATAGAGACATACAGCATTCTGATACAGGGGACCAGGGTCCTATAGAGACATACAGCATTCTGATACAGGGGACCAGGGTCCTATAGAGACATACAGCATTCTGATACAGGGGACCAGGGTCCTATAGAGACATACAGCATTCTGATACAGGGTCCACATTGGGGACCAGGGTCCTATAGAGACATACAGCATTCTGATACAGGGGACCAGGGTCCTATAGAGACAGAGACATACAACATTCTGAACAGGGGACCAGGGTCCTATAGAGACATACAGCATTCTGATACAGGGGACCAGGGTCCTAGAGACATGAAGCATTCTGATACAGGGGACCAGGGTCCTATAGAGACATACAGCATTCTGATACAGGGACCAGGGTCCTATAGAGACATACAGCATTCTGATACAGGGGACCAGGGTCCTATAGAGACATACAGCATTCTGATACAGGGGACCAGGGTTATAGAGACATACAGCATTCTGATACAGGGGACCAGGGTCCTATAGAGACAGAGACATACAACATTCTGTTACAGGGGACCAGGGTCCTATAGAGACATACAGCATTCTGATACAGGGGACCAGGGTCCTATAGAGACATACAGCATTCTGATACAGGGACCAGGGTCCTATAGAGACATACAACATTCTGATACAGGGGACCAGGGTCCTATAGAGACAGAGACATACAGCATTCTGATACAGGGGGACCAGGGTCCTATAGAGACATACAAACTCGGTCTCAACCTTTAAGTCTTTACTGAAGACTCATCTCTTCAGTGGGTCATATGATTGAGTGTAGTCTGGCCCAGGAGTGGGAAGGTGAACGGAAAGGCTCTGGAGCAACACACCCCCTTGCTGTTCTGCCTGGGTTCATCTTTCCACTGGGATTCTCTGCCTCTAACCCTATTACAGGGGCTGAGTCACTGGCATCTCATGCCGTCCCTGGATGGTTCGTCACCTGAGTCACTGATGTGGTCATCCTTCTGGGTTGGCACCCCCCTTGGGTTGTGCCATGGCGGAGTCTTTGTGGGCTATACTCAGCCTTGTCTCAGGATGGTAAGTTGGTGGATGAAGATATCCCTCTAGTGGTGTGGGGGCTGTGCTTTGGCAAAGTGGGTGGGGTTATTCCTTCCTGTTTGGCCCTGTCCGGGGTGTCCTCGGATGGGGCCACAGTCTCCTGACCCCTCCTGTCTCAGCCTCCAGTATTTATGCTGCAGTAGTTTATGTGTCGGGGGATAGGGTCAGTTTTTATATCTGGAGTACTTCTCCTGTCCTATTCGGTGTCCTGTATGAATCTAAGTGTGCGTTCTCTAATTCTCTCCTTCTCTCTTTCTTTCTCTCTCTCGGAGGACCTGAGCCCTAGGACCATGCCCCAGGACTACCTGACATGATGACTCCTTGCTGTCCACAGTCCACCTGGCCGTGCTGCTGCTCCAGTTGTTCTGCCTTATTATTATACTGTTCTGCCTTATTATTATTCGACCATGCTGGTCATTTATGAACATTTGAACATCTTGGCCATGTTCTGTTATAATCTCCACCCGGCACAGCCAGAAGAGGACTGGCCACCCCACATAGCCTGGTTCCTGTCTAGGTTTTGGCCTTTCTAGGGAGTTTTTCCTAGCCACCGTGCTTCTACACCTGCATTGCTTGCTGTTTGGGGTTTTAGGCTGGGTTTCTGTACAGCACTTTGAGATATCAGCTGATGTACGAAGGGCTATATAAATAAATTTGATTTGATTTGATACAGCATTCTGATGGGGACAGGATCCATAGATTGAGACAGGAGACCCAAACCATCTGACATCTGACTGTGACAGATCCACATCCCATCGAGCAGGTCCTCCACAGAACAGTAACAGAGCTATTCTGTGTACAAAATGCCTGACCGATCGAGCTCTGTGGTGACATCATCATATTGACACGAGGAGACCCGGCGCTCTGTGGTGACATCATATTGACATGAGACCCAGCGCTCTGTGGTGACATCATATTGACACGAGGAGACCCAGCGCTCTGTGGTGACATCATATTGACACGGAGACCCAGCGCTCTGTGGTGACATCATATTGACACGAGACCCAGCGCTCTGTGGTGACATCATATTGACACACGAGACCCGGCGCTCTGTGGTGACATCATATTGACACGAGACCCGGCGCTCTGTGGTGACATCATCTTAACATGAGACCCAGCGGTCTGCGGCGACGTCATACTGAGACCGGAATACAGATGACACGTCCCTGACAGAACAATACCACTACTGAGAGACAAACAAACGCTTGGCATATCACCACGTTTCTAGTGTAGAATGCAGATTAGTGTTCTGAGGTTATCCCTCAGATTACGCTGTTGAACCAAGGACTTTTTGTAGACGAGCCTAGATGTTGCAGTCACATTCACCTTGACACTCAGAGATAATCCGGTCTTCAGTCCACATTGGGCTCCCAGAGAGACTATATTTAGACGGTCATACAGGGGGGAGGCAGGTAACCTAGTGGTTAGAGAGTTGGGCCAGTAACCGAAAGGTTGCTGAATCGAATCCCCGAGTTGACAAGGTAAAAATCTGTTGTTCTGCCCCCTGAACAAGGCAGTTAACCCACCGTTCCCCTGAACAAGGCAGTTAACCCACCGTTCCCCTGAACAAGGCAGTTAACCCACCGTTCCCCTGAACAAGGCAGTTAACCCACTGTTCCCCGGTAGGCAGTCATTGTAAATAAGAATTTGTTCTTAACTGACTTGTTAAATAAAAAAAATATTCACAGTATTCACAGTACTGCCAGTAGAACACACCTGCTGCTCATTACAAAAGGCTCCTTTCTACAGGAATGTGTTATCTTGAACAGCACCACATGGATGTTCCTAAGAACAGCCCTTAGCCGTGGTATATCGGCCATATACCACACCCCCCTCGATTTGGGTTCATTTTTATTCATGAATAACCTGGCCGGAGCTCATCTCTAATGGTTTTTCGTATGATAATGAGCCTTTCGGCAGGTGTGCAGCTGTGGGTGACATTACAATGAGAATGGACTCTTTCAGGAGGCAGCGATGGTACAGAAACATTGAGAAGAAAGAAAACACAGTTACTGATGTTGTTTCTATCCATGAGCCAAGTTCCCTACAGTTGCTGTGGTATCGCCTGAAACATCAATATTTATATCATGTGGTTTTCAAAAAAGGTCCAAAAATAACTTCCTGATGCCAAAGTTGAACACCCAGATATCAAGTCTGGTGGCCTGGGGATGCAATAATATATCAAAATATAGCATCCCCCTTCTCCTGGCTGGGGACAAGTCTGGTGGCCTGGGGATCAAATAATATATCAAAATATAGAATCCCCCCCTTCTCCTGGCTGGGGACAAGTCTGGTGGCCTGGGGATCCAATAATATATCAAAATATAGAATCCCCCCTTCTCCTGGCTGGGGACAAGTCTGGTGGCCTGGGGATCCAATAATATATCAAAATATAGAATCCCCCCCTTCTCCTGGCTGGGGACAAGTCTGGTGGCCTGGGGATCCAATAATATATCAAAATATAGAATCCCCCCCCTTCTCCTGGCTGGGGACAAGTCTGGTGGCCTGGGGATGCAATAATATTCACATGGATATCACAAGTTGTAAAACACTATAGCCGACTGTTTAGGACCAATGAGGCCACCTCATTCCTCATCAGTCCACTGGTCAGTGCACTATGATACACAGACAGCCTTGTCAAGGCCATGAAGCATCGGCATTAGTTTCAGAGACTGGATAGAGGTAGCTACAGTGTTATGTTTCAGAGACTGGATAGAGGTAGCTACAGTGTTATGTTTCAGAGACTGGATAGAGGTAGCTACAGTGTTATGTTTCAGAGACTGGATAGAGGTAGCTACAGTGGTAGACTGGATAGAGGTAGCTACAGTGTTATGTTTCAGAGACTGGATAGAGGTAGCTACAGTGTTATGTTTCAGAGACTGGATAGAGGTAGCTACAGTGTTATGTTTCAGAGACTGGATAGAGGTAGCTACAGTGTTATGTTTCAGAGACTGGATAGAGGTAGCTACAGTGTTATGTTTCAGAGACTGGATAGAGGTAGCTACAGTGTTATGTTTCAGAGACTGGATAGAGGTAGCTACAGTGTTATGTTTCAGAGACTGGATAGAGGTAGCTACAGTGTTATGTTTCAGAGACTGGATAGAGGTAGCTACAGTGTTATGTTTCAGAGACTGGATAGAGGTAGCTACAGTGTTATGTTTCAGAGACTGGATAGAGGTAGCTACAGTGTTATGTTTCAGAGACTGGATAGAGGTAGCTACAGTGTTATGATGTAGCTAGTTTCAGAGACTGGATAGAGGTAGCTACAGTGTTATAGAGGTAGCTACAGTGTTATGTTTCAGAGACTAGCTACAGATAGAGGTAGCTACAGTGTTATGTTTCAGAGACTGGATAGAGGTAGCTACAGTGTTATGTTTCAGAGACTGGATAGAGGTAGCTACAGTGTTATGTTTCAGAGACTGGATAGAGGTAGCTACAGTGTTATGACGTAGCTAGTTTCAGAGACTGGATAGAGGTAGCTACAGTGTTATGATGTAGCTAGTTTCAGAGACTGGATAGAGGTAGCTACAGTGTTATGATGTAGCTAGTTTCAGAGACTGGATAGAGGTAGCTACAGTATTATGATGTAGCTAGTTTCAGAGACTGGATAGAGGTAGCTACAGTTAACGATTTTACTGAGTTACAGTTCATATAAGGAAAATCAGTCCATTGAAATAAATAAATGAGGCCCTAGCCTATGGATTTCACATGACCGGGCAGGGGAGGGGATAGGATCATCCACTTAGGAGCTAGGCCCACCCATTGGGGAGCCAGGCCCAGCCAATTAGAATGAGTTCTGCCCCCCACAAAAGGGCTCTATTACAGACAGAAATATTCCTCAGCACCCCCCCTCCACCTCAGACAATCCCGCAGATGAAGAAGCCAGATGTGGAGGTCCTGGGCTGGCGTGGTTACATGTGGTCTGTGGTTGTGAGACCGGTTGGACGTACTGCTAACTTCTCTAAAATGACTTTGGAAGCGGCTTATGGTAGAGAAATTAACTTTTAATTATTTGGCAACAGCTCTGGTGGACATTCCTGCAGTCAGCATGCCAATTTTACTCTCCCTCAAAAATGTAGATATCTGTGGCATTGTGTTGTTTGACAAAACTGCACATTTGAGTGGCTTTTTAGTGTCACCCAGCACAAGGTGCACCTGTGTAATGACCATGCTGTTTAATCAGCTTCTTGATAGGCCACGCCTGTCAGGTGGATGGATTATCTTGGTAACGGAGAAATGCTCACTAACAGGGATGTAAACAAAGTGGTGCACAACATTTGAATAACTTTTTGTGCTGTCTGGAACATTTATGGGATCTTTTATTTCAGCTCATTAAAACAAGGGACCAACACTTTACATGTCGCATCCCCAGAACACCTGTGGGTAAGCGTCACTGGGGAATAAGTGTAGTTCCTCAACCGGATCGGTGCTAAACTGCTCCAGTAAGTGTGTCTTTACAATAGAAAGATTCTCTCGCGCTGATATTCCAGCAACCGTTTCGCAAGCGATGATCGACGTTTCTAAAACGTTAAAACAGTCGGAATTTGTAGGCTGGTTCACAAGCAACCAAACGCGGGGAAATATAGGTTTAACTGCTTTAAACTCGACAGATAATAACAAGGGTTTGAGAGTTTGTCCCTTACAAATTACAGTCACAAAGTCACATAACCGGATGAGCATGAAGCGTGTAAACCAAACAAGCCATTTGTTGGTGATATTGCAAGACGCGATAGGCCACCAATATAATCAATTCAACAGTGCAAATTGTAAACCTCTACTCACCAAGTCCACTAGTTTCTTGTCTGACAGTAAGACGGTTCCGTTCGTCGGCTATCGCCTTCAACATCTCTTGTAGAGAATGATCCGGTTCTCCGTTCTCCTCCTCCACCGGCCCGACCTTCTTACAAACACTGGGAGAGGATGCCATTCCCAGCCCGGGCTCATGACAGTCCTACCACGGCAGATCCACCCGACCGACCGGGAGAAAGACAAGAGGCGGTGGGGATACCGGGCCGTGTCTCCACTAAAACCACCCACGGATAATCCACGGGATTAATTCCAGACGATATTTACCAATAACACGGTCCCCTTGTCTGGTCACCGCTGAATGTTAAAGCCTCTGAGTAGGAGACTTCCGTCTGGCTCTCTGGATCAGCTGGGGAGGAATGCTCTCCCACTTCCTGGATATTATGCAGAACAACAGAGGACATTTAAAGGAAAAGTGACCATTTACGTCGATTTCTCATAAATGGATATTTTGGGTGAACATTTCCATTCTAGCAAACAGTCAAATACCAGACACGTTGTAACAAATCAAATGTATGTATGTCTCCTAGATACGTTTCTCGCGTGTGGATCAGCGGGACAAGGCCTATGCTGTTTCCGTTGGTCTCGAGCTGACGGGAAGAGGAGAGGGGAGGCGGGGCAGCGGAGAAAAAAACGTCTCGTACCAATTCCGTCATCTTCGGTGCGAGCTCCCGGTGATCTCCGAAGATGACGGAATTGGTACGAGACGTTTTTTTTCTCCGTTTTCAGGATTCCTCCAAGTTCTAGATGCACTTATTTATAAGAGTGTTTATTTGTATTTTTTTTCTCCAGACAATCAACAACTGTCAATTACAGCACATCCAGTACAGTAGGCTACACACCCATCTGTCCGTTTTCTAATGTCATAATTTATATCTAGGCCTACTACTGCACACGCCAAGGCATCATCACACACAGCCTAATCATGTCAATAGTTCATGCCAATCTTCCATAAATAGCCTGGTTCCGCGTTTATCGCACGATATGAATTAGAATGGCCGATAAAAATCATGTTGTAGATTGACTCAATTATTAATGTGAGACCATAGAGAATGCTAGAGGCCTCTAGTGTCCAAAAGGCGATTTTAGGCATGGGCAGCGACATTGAAGGTTTTCACCATGCTTCTGACAGTTGAAAGTAGTCAATTGGTTGAGGATTCCTATGGGTTGTAGCCTCAATGGAGCTTCCCATGTTGTCACAGACGCTATAATGACACTGATATAAAGATGAGTCCTCTATCTATCTCTATGTGAGAGACGGAGCGACCATCGCTCCCAGCTCATCTCATGTTCTGTAGGCTCTCTGCCGTTTCCAGCTTGTCATTGGCCCATGGCTCGCAGTGGCTGTAAAAGTGTCTCCGAGTCGCTGGCATCGAACAGCCAATCATGTGAGCTCCCTCTGATGTCATTGTTGCAAAGGAAAAAGATTATGTCATTTCTATCCTAGGCCACAATAAACAGGATACAGACTGCTCAATAAACAGGATACATACAGTCTGGCACAATAAACAGGATACAGACTGCTCAATAAACAGGATACAGACTCCCACAATAAACAAGATACAGACTGCTCCATAAACAGGATACATACAGTCTGGCACAATAAACAGGATACAGTCTGGCACAATAAACCAGGATACAGACTGCTCAATAAACAGGATACAGACAGACTGCTCAATAAACAGGATACAGACTGCTCCATAAACAGGATACAGACTGCTCAATAAACAGGATACAGACTGCTCCATAAACAGGATACAGACTGCTCCATAAACAGGATACAGACTGCTCCATAAACAGGATACAGACTGCTCCATAAACAGGATACAGACTGCTCAATAAACAGACTACAGACTGCTCCATAAACAGGATACAGACTGCTCCATAAACAGGATACATACAGACTGCTCAATAAACCAGGATACAGACTGCTCCATAAACAGGATACAGACTGCTCAATAAACCAGGATACAGACTGCTCCATAAACAGGATACAGACTGCTCAATAAACAGACTACAGACTGCTCCATAAACAGGATACATACAGTGCCTTGCGAAAGTATTCGGCCCCCTTGAACTTTGCGACTTTTTGCCACATTTCAGGCTTCAAACATAAAGATATAAAACTGTATTTTTTTGTGAAGAATCAACAACAAGTGGGACACAATCATGAAGTGGGACGACATTTATTGGATATTTCAAACTTTTTTAACAAATCAAAAACTGAAAAATTGGGCGTGCAAAATTATTCAGCCCCTTTACTTTCAGTGCAGCAAACTCTCTCCAGAAGTTCAGTGAGGATCTCTGAATGATCCAATGTTGACCTAAATGACTAATGATGATAAATACAATCCACCTGTGTGTAATCAAGTCTCCATATAAATGCACCTGCACTGTGATAGTCTCAGAGGTCCGTTAAAAGCGCAGAGAGCATCATGAAGAACAAGGAACACACCAGGCAGGTCCGAGATACTGTTGTGAAGAAGTTTAAAGCCGGATTTGGATACAAAAATATTTCCCAAGCTTTAAACATCCCAAGGAGCACTGTGCAAGCGATAATATTGAAATGGAAGGAGTATCAGACCACTGCAAATCTACCAAGACCTGGCCGTCCCTCTAAACTTTCAGCTCATTAAAGGAGAAGACTGATCAGAGATGCAGCCAAGAGGCTCATGATCACTCTGGATGAACTGCAGAGATCTACAGCTGAGGTGGGAGACTCTGTCCATAGGACAACAATCAGTCGTATATTGCACAAATCTGGCCTTTATGGAAGAGTGGCAAGAAGAAAGCCATTTCTTAAAGACATCCATAAAAAGTGTTGTTTAAAGTTTGCCACAAGCCACCTGGGAGACACACCAAACGTGGAAGAAGGTGCTCTGGTCAGATGAAACCAAAATTGAACTTTTTGGCAACAATGCAAAACGTTATGTTTGGCGTAAAAGCAACACAGCTCATCACCCTGAACACACCATCCCCACTGTCAAACATGGTGGTGGCAGCATCATGGTTTGGGCCTGCTTTTCTTCAGCAGGGACAGGGAAGATGGTTAAAATTGATGGGAAGATGGATGGAGCCAAATACAGGACGATTCTGGAAGAAAACCTGATGGAGTCTGCAAAAGACCTGAGACTGGGACGGAGATTTGTCTTCCAACAAGACAATGATCCAAAACATAAAGCAAAATCTACAATGGAATGGTTCAAAAATAAACATATCCAGGTGTTAGAATGGCCAAGTCAAAGTCTAGACCTGAATCCAATCGAGAATCTGTGGAAAGAACTGAAAACTGCTGTTCACAAATGCTCTCCATCCAACCTCACTGAGCTCGAGCTGTTTTGCAAGGAGGAATGGGAAAACATTTCAGTCTCTCGATGTGCAAAAACTGATAGAGACATACCCCAAGCGACTTACAGCTGTAATCGCAGCAAAAGGTGGCGCTACAAAGTATTAACTTAAGGGGGCTGAATAATTTTGCACGCCCAATTTTTCAGTTTTTGATTTGTTAAAAAAGTTTGAAATATCCAATAAATGTCGTTCCACTTCATGATTGTGTCCCACTTGTTGTTGATTCTTAACAAAAAAATACAGTTTTATATCTTTATGTTTGAAGCCTGAAATGTGGCAAAAGGTCGCAAAGTTCAAGGGGGCCGAATACTTTCGCAAGGCACTGTATGTATCCTGTTTATTGAGCAGTCTGTAGTCTGTTTATTGAGCAGTCTGTATCCTGTTTATTAAGCAGTCTGTATCCTGTTTATTGTGCAGATCCTGTTTAATAAATCCTGTTTATACAGACTGCTGTATCCTGTTTAAACAGTCTGTATCCTGTTAAACAGCAGTCTGTATCCTGATGGAGCAGTCTGTATCCCATGGTGCAGTCTGTATCCTGTTTAGGAGCAGTCTGTATCCTGTTTAGACAGTCTGTATCCTGCCTGGAAACATTCTGTATCCTGATGGAACATAAAGATACCTTTTATGACCACACTTTCATAAAACAGGGCTTCAATAAAACTACAGACTGATATCCTGTATTTTATAAACAAGACTGCTCAATAAAACAGGATACAGACTGCTCATTTCAGGATACAGACTGCTCAATAAACAGGATACAGACTGCTCAATAAAAGGATACAGACTGCTATAAACAGGATACAGACTGCTCCATAAACCAGGATACAGACTGCTCCATAAACAGGATACAGACTGCTCAATAAACCAGGATACAGACTGGATACAGACTGCTCCATAAACCAGGAACTGCTCAATAAACAGGATACAGACTGCTCAATAAACCAGGATACAGACTGCTCACATAAACCAGGAACTCAGACTGCTCCATAAACAGGATACAGACTGCTCCATAAACAGGATACAGACTGCTCCATAAACAGGATACAGACTGCTCCATAAACAGGATACAGACTGCTCCATAAACAGGATACAGACTGTTTCTCCTCTCACAGGAGAAACACTAGACCTATTTATACCACTTCCAAATGGCAACCTATTTCCTTTATAGTGCACTACTTTCAACCAGAACTCTGGGAAAAAGCTAGTGCACTACTTTCAACCAGAACTCTGGGAAAAAGCTAGTGCACTACTTTCAATCAGAACTCTGGGAAAAAGCTAGTGCACTACTTTCAACCAGAACTCTGGTAAAAAGCTAGTGCACTACTTTCAACCAGAACTCTGGTAAAAAGCTAGTGCACTACTTTCGACCAGAACTCTGGTAAAAGCTAGTGCACTACTTTCAACCAGAACTCTGGTAAAAAGCTAGTGCACTACTTTCAACCAGAACTCTGGGAAAAAGCTAGTGCACTACTTTCAACCAGAACTCTGGGTAAAAGCTAGTGCACTACTTTCAACCAGAACTCTGGTAAAAGCTAGTGCACTACTTTCGACCAGAACTCTGGTAAAAGCTAGTGCACTACTTTCGACCAGAACTCTGGTAAAAGCTAGTGCACTACTTTCGACCAGAACTCTGGTAAAAAGCTAGTGCACTACTTTCGACCAGAACTCTGGTAAAAGCTAGTGCACTACTTTCAACCAGAACTCTGGTAAAAGCTAGTGCACTATAAAGGCAATTGGATGTCATTTTGAATACAGCCTAAACTACTGAAACTCATCACAGTGGGTTAGTATGCATCTATGATTCCCATTGAGGTCGTAACAGCAAAAAATGTAGGTACTCACGTAAAAAATGTTTACGACCGTCTTCCAATACTAAATATTGAGTAAATAAATAAAAAGTCTGTCCAGAGTAGATGAGTCAACACTGAAACAAGAGGAAAAAGTGGTTTGTCATTTGGACAATGTTGTATTCTGACAACCACGATATGGCCTTTAAAACACACCATATTCTGACAACCACGATATGGCCTTTAAAACACACCATATTCTGACAACCACAATGTGCTTTCCTCTCAGTAGATAATGACAGTAGATAGAGCTGTAATATCAGTTAACTAAAGCTTGACAGAACTGGCTGGACAGGAGGTTGTACCTGTACACAGCCCATCTGTAAATAGCACACCCAACTACCTCATCCCCATATTGTTATTTATCCTCTTTCTCTTTTGCACCTCAGTATCTCTACTTGCACATCATCATCTGCACATCTATCACTCCAGTGTTAATCTGCTAAATTGTAATTATTTTGCCTCTATGGCCTATTTATTGCCTTTACCTCCCTACTCTTCTACATTGGAACACCCTGTATATAGACTTTATATTGTGTTATTGACTGTAGGTCTGTTTATGTGTAACTCTGTGTTGTTGTTGTGTCGAACTGCTTTGCTTTATCTTGGCCAGGTCACAGTTGTAAATGAGAACTTGTTCTCAACTGGCTTACCTGGTTAAATAAAGGGTTAGAGTTATATATATAAATACCTGGTTAAATAAAGGGTTAGGGTTATATATATAAATACCTGGTTAAATAAAGGGTTATATATATGAATACCTGGTTAAATAAAGGGGGTTAAATAAAGGGGGTTATATATATAAATACCTGGTTAAATAATAGAATACCTGGTTAAATAAAGGGTTATATATATAAATACCTGGTTAAATAAAGGGTTAGGGTTATATATATAAATACCTGGTTAAATAAAGGGTTATATATATAAACACCTGGTTAAATAAAGGGTTATATATATAAACACCTGGTTAAATAAAGGGTTAGGGTTATATATATAAATACCTGGTTAAATAAAGGGTTATATATATGAATACCTGGTTAAATAAAGGGTTATATATATAAATACCCGGTTAAATAAAGGGTTATATATATATAAATACCTGGTTAAATAAAGGGTTATATATATAAATACCTGGTTAAATAAAGGGTTAGGGTTATATATATAAATACCTGGTTAAATAAAGGGTTATATATATAAATACCTGGTTAAATAAAGGGTATGAATAGGGTTATATATATAAATACCTGGTTAAATAAAGGGTTAGGGTTATATATATAAATACCTGGTTAAATAAAGGGTTATATATATATAAATACCTGGTTAAATAAAGGGTTAGGTTATATATATAAAATACCTGGTTAAATAAAGGGTTAGGGTTATATGGTTAAATAAAGGGTTATATAAATACCTGGTTAAATAAAGGGTTAGGGTTATATATATAAATACCTGGTTAAATAAAGGGTTATATATATAAATACCTGGTTAAATAAAGGGTTAGGGTTATATATATAAATACCTGGTTAAATAAAGGGTTATATATATAAATACCTGGTTAAATAAAGGGTTAGGGTTATATATATAAATACCTGGTTAAATAAAGGGTTAGGGTTATATATATAAATACCTGGTTAAATAAAGGGTTAAAGGGTTAGGGTTATATATATATAAATACCTGGTTAAATAAAGGGTTATATATATAAATACCTGGTTAAATAAAGGGTTAGAGTTATACAGTGGGGCAAAAAAGTATTTAGTCAGCCACCAATTGTGCAAGTTCTCCCACTTAAAAAGATGAGAGAGGCCTGTAATTTTTATCATAGGTACACTTCAACTATGACAGACAAAATTAGAAAAAAAATCCAGAAAATCACATTGTAGGATTTTTAATGAATTTATTTGCAAATGATGGTGGAAAATAATACATTAATTGCACTGTAACGGTGACAAACGGTGCCCACAAACTGTTAGGGCCTAAATAAAGCTGTACCAACAACAGCAGAGTCCCAGCAGAGTCCCAACAGCAGAGCCAGAGTCCCAACAGCAGAGCCCCAACAGCAGAGTCCCAACAGCAGAGTCCCAACAGCAGAGCCCCAACAGCAGAGTCCCAACAGCAGAGCCCCAACAGCAGAGCCCCAACAGCAACAGCAGAGCCCCAACAGCAGAGTCCCAGCAGCAGAGCCCCAACAGCAGAGCCCCAACAGCAGAGCCCCAACAGCAGAGCCCCAACAGCAGAGTCCCAACAGCAGAGTCCCAACAGCAGAGTCCCAACAGCAGAGTCCCAACATCTTACCACTGGCTATCAGCGGAGCAGCGAAACAGTTTATTCAGCTTCATTTACTGCCTTTTATAAAAAACATAGCTGATATGGCTGACTTGCTTAAACAAATGTTGATCAGGTGGTTGATTGTGGCCTGTGGAATGTTGTCCCACTCCTCTTCAATGGCTGTGTGAAATGACTGGATATTGGCGGAAACTGGAACATGCGGTTGTACACGTCGATCCAGAGCATCCCAAACATGCTCAACGGGTGACATGTCTGGTGAGTATGCAGGTTATAGAAGAACTGGGACATTTTCAGCTTCCAGGAATTGTGTACAAATTCTCAAAAATAACTTGAGGCGGCTTATGGTAGAGAAATTAACATTCAACATTCAATTTTACCCCTTTTTCTCCCCAATTTCGTGGTATCCAATTGTTGTAGTAGCTACTATCTTGTCTCATCGCTACAACTCCCGTACGGGCTCGGGAGAGACGAAGGTTGAAAGTCATGCGTCCTCCGATACACCCAACCAACCCAACCAAGCCGCACTGCTTCTTAACACAGCGAGCATCCAACCCGGAAGCCAGACGCACCAATGTGTCGGAGGAAACACTGTGCACCTGGCCACCTTGGTTAGCGCGCACTGTGCCCGGCCCGCCACAGGAGTCGCTGGTGCGCGATGAGACAAGGACACCCCTACCGACCAAGCCCTCCCCTAACCCGGGCGACACTAGGCCAATTGTGCGCCGCCCCACGGACCTCCCGGTCGCTGCCGGTTACGACAGAGCCTGGGCGCGAACCCAAGGACTCTGATGGCACAGCTGGCGCTGCAGTACAGCGCCCTTAACCACTGCGCCACCCGGGAGGCCCCTTGGAGCGGCCTTTTTATTGTCCCCAGCACAAGGTGCACCTGTGTAATGATCATGCTGTTTAATCAGCTTCTTGATATGCCACACCTGTCAGGTGGATGGATTATCTTGGCAAAGGGGAAATGCTCACCAGCAGTGATGTAAACAAAGTTGTGCACAACATTTTTGAGAAATACGTTTTTTGTGCGTACGAAACATTTCTGGGATCTTTTATATCAACTCATAAAACAGAGACATTCTACATGTACATGTTTATATTTTAGTTCAGTGTACATGACTATTGAAGCGTCCCTGAACAGTCTGGTTTTCAGAGAGAGACTGAGGGCTCAAATATGACCACAGCTAAAAACCAGTCGATTGCCATTTTCTCATTTTATTTACAGCTATTAGTCTGCGAGGAAACAAGTACAAAATGTCTTCATTGTGAATGGTGGAAGATCGAAACGGCCACCTCAATCCCCCAGGCACCCTTACAGATCTACTATATTCAATTTGACCGGTTTCTCACGGGAAAACTTTTAGAAGTTTACATTTCCTGCTGTGCAGCAACATTTTCTGCAACAACAGAGAGATCAAATGAAGATAGCAGATCGGTATGATCTGACCTCATCACTTACTAAACACACACAGGAGAACATGAGCTATTAAAAGCTGATTCTGGGTCATGGATAGGGTTTATAAAAACACCTAGATGAGGTTTAGGGGATAATAAGCAGGCTGGATGAGGGTTAGTGTTTATAGACCGAACAACGCCATTTATCTGTGACTATAGCACTCAGGTGGCTTATTTAAGGTAGGCTAATCAGTCAGTCTTCAACATCTCTGTTTTATTTAAGCTTCTCTGTGTGGTGGTCATACTCCTACACTTCTCTGTGTGGTGGTCATACTCCTACACCACCACTAGAGGTCACTGGTCAGGGAGGTCATATGAACCCTCTTCTGATGTCAGCCGGCCGGTTCCCAGCAGGTCTCAGCCCCCTTCGTCCAATCAGCCCTCCTGCTGTGGGATCGTGACCTGGGAGCGGACCAATAGGGTCGTAGCGGGGGCGGGGCAGAATACCACCGGGGATGCCAGGTCTCTGGTCGTACTCCCCACCGATGATGCCAGGCGGGTAGAAGGGGAAGGGGTTGTTGGGGAGGGGGTGGAGGGGGTAGAGCGGTGGGGGGACAGGGTGGTAACGGGGCATGTGGTGCCGGTAACTGGCTGCTTCTCTCCTCCACTTGTACTTCTTCTTGTAGAGCTGAAATTAAAACGATACCAGAGAGTTAGACAGTGGCAGAGTCCTAAACGATACCAGAGTTAGACAGTGGCTGAGTCCTAAACGATACCAGAGTTAGACAGTGGCTGAGTCCTAAACGATACCAGAGTTAGACAGTGAGCTGAGTACCAGAGTTAAACGATACCAGTCCTAAACGATACCAGAGTTAGACAGTGGCTGAGTCCTAAAAACCAGAGTTAGATACCTAAACGATACCAGAGTTAGACAGTGGCTGAGTCCTAAACGATACCAGAGTTAGACAGTGGCTGAGTCCTAAACGATACCAGAGTTAGACAGTGGCTGAGTCCTAAACGATACCAGAGTTAGACAGTGGCTGAGTCCTAAACGATACCA
>NW_024608497.1:0-5000 GCF_018296145.1 Oncorhynchus tshawytscha
GATTTTGAGCATGTCAAATTTCATATGGTAAATGCCCATTGAACCATATTGCAAATGCACGTGCACTTGCAATATGATTGTATGTGAAAAGACATCACCAAATGGACATGATGAAATCAACACAACGAGTGATGGAAAGGAACAACTATCACTGCTCGGCCATCCTGTGTTCATCAGGCCAGTCAATTTTGCATTTTTGAGCATGTCAAATTTCATATGGTAAATGCCCATTGAACCATATTGCAAATGCACGTGCACTTGCAATATGATTGTATGTGAAAAGACATCACAAAATGGACAGGATGAAGTCAACACAACGAGCGATGGAAAGGAGCAACTATCACTGCCAGGCCATCCCGAGTTCATCTGGCCAGTCAATTTTGCATTTCTGCAGGATTTTTGAGCATGTCAAATTTCATATGGTAAATGCCCATTGAACCATATTGCAAATGCACGTGCACTTGCAATATGATTGTATGTGAAAAGACATCACCAAATGGACATGATGAAATCAACACAACGAGTGATGGAAAGGAACAACTATCACTGCTCGGCCATCCTGTGTTCATCAGGCCAGTCAATTTTGCATTTTTGAGCATGTCAAATTTCATATGGTAGAATACAACTAAAGTATGTTGATACAGTTCTTATACGTGTGTAATTGACACAAAATTACAAAACGGTCCAGAAAGCACTTTTTAAGGGTGTGTGAAGTTTTTACAAAATTTTGACATTTTTGACTTTTGACTTTTGACTTCCTATGAAATCATATTGAAAGTGGACAAAACATATTACTTATGCCCATGTAAAAAAAAAAAAATATGATGATAAAATTGGACAAAAGTATATTCATACAGTTCTTACATGTGTAATTGACAAAAAAATCGAAAGAATTTCGAAAAACGGTCAGAAAGCACTTTTTAAGGGTGTGTGAAGTTTTTACAAAATTTTGACATTTTTGACTTTTGACTTTTGACTTCCTATGAAATCATATTGAAAGTGGACAAAACATATTACTTATGCCCATGTAAAAAAAAAAAAAAAAATATGATGATAAAATTGGACAAAAGTATATTCATACAGTTCTTACACATGTGTAATTGACAAAAAAATCGAAAGAATTTGAAAAACGGTCCAGAAAGCACTTTTTAAGGGGTGATAAGTTTTTGACAAAAAATCATTTTTTCAAAATTTTGCTTTTGGATGTTGACTTGGGTGCCATTTTCCAATATGAAAAACCATGGTGGAGCGAATTCGCCACCTGTTGAATTTTTAAAGTGTTACAATAGGCAATCGCCATATGGCAGTTGCAATACACTTGCACAATTTACGCCCGAATTGGGTGGTATTGGCCAATGTGTATATGGTTTGTCCGATGCCAATGACTTCCCATGCATTTTTTTGTCCACTTCAGGGGGTCTTCCCTTACATTTGATTGTTTTGATTGGTCTCCTGAAATGTCTAAGCGTAGCTACTGTACATTCAACATGGTCTCTCTGTTGTGACGTCAGCGCTGTTGTTGAGCAGTGTTGGTGAGCAGCCTGTATGCTGGGAGCTGTGTTAGGGCCAGCTGGGGGGTGTAAAGGCAGGCTTGGACACACACACACACAAACACACACGCACACACGCACACACACACACACAGACACACACACACACACACACACACACACACACACACACACACACACACACACACACACACACACACACACACACACACACACACACACAGACACACACATACACACAGACACACACACACACACACACACACACACAAACACACACACACAGAGACAGGCTAGGCCGGCAGGCTGGAGTGGATCAGTGTATGTGATACTGCAATCCCAGGGGCCTCTCCCCCAAGGAGGGGTCAGAAGTTCAGCTCCCTGGTCCACTGTTCACACAGGAACACCAGACCCCCTCTGGCTCGCTTTGTTTGTGTGTGTGTGTGTGTGTGTGTGTGTGTGTGTGTGTGTGTGTGTGTGTGTGTGTGTGTGTGTGTGTGTGTGTGTGAGGGAGGAAGATAGAGAGTAAAATAAACATAGAATGAAAGAGAGAGTTATTAAATACAGCCTAGTTTTCTGTCAAACTAACAGTTCAACATGTACAGCAGATTAGAGACAGTAAAAGCTGAAATATTTTCTGTCTAACAGTTCAACATGTACAGCAGATTAGAGACAGTAAAAGCTGAAATATTTTCTGTCAAATTAACAGTTCCACATGTTCCAGATTAAAGAGAGTAAAAACATTCCCTCAACAAATGTACATTTTCTCCTTTCAAGATAATCCTCACAGTGTGGATCCCAAATGGCACCCTATTCCCTATATAGTGCACTACTTTGACCCGAGTCCTATGGGGAATAGGGAACCATTTGGGATGTAGACAGTCACCAGCGGTCCTGTTTGCATTTCACATCATTTCATATCCATGTTCTGTTCCACAGCACACATCATCACATCGTTGCCATGGCTGTTTTAAATGCCTCCGTATGAACATGACACACACACACACACACACACACACAGACACACACACACACACACACACACACACACACACACACACAGACACACACACACACACACACAGACACACACACACACACACACACACACACACACACACACACACACACACACAGACACACACAGACACACACACAGACACACACAGACACACACACAGACACACACACACACACAGACACACACACACACACACACACACAGACACACACACACACACACACACACACACAGACACACACAGACACAGACACAGACACAGACACAGACACACACACACACACACACACACACAGACACAGACACAGACACACACACACACACACACACACAGACACAGACACAAACACACACACACAGACACAGACACACACACACACACACACACACACACACACACACACACACACACACACAGACACAGACACAGACACACACACACACACACACACACACACATAATAACATGTAAAACATAACAGGACCTGTGTGTTTGTGCAAAGCCTCTCCAGAGGTGGATCACAGCCAGGCTGTGGATGAAACAGGCCTTTCTAAAGCATTTCATATCAGCTCTGTTCACGCCAGGGTGCTTCACTACAACGTGGGTTATACGACCAGGGTGCTTCACTACAACGTGGGTTATACGACCAGGGTGCTTCACTACAATGTGGGTTATACGACCAGGGTGCTTCACTACAACGTGGGTTATACGACCAGGGTGCTTCACTACAACGTGGGTTATACGACCAGGGTGCTTCACTACAACGTGGGTTATACGACCAGGGTGCTTCACTACAACGTGGGTTACACGACCAGGGTGCTTCACTACAACGTGGGTTACACGACCAGGGTGGTTTAGGGTTGTCATCGACAGCTAGCAGCAAAACGTCTTGTTTGTCTTGATGTTCTGTAAAGTTCTGTCATGTTCTATAATGTTCTGTAGTTATGTAATATACTGTAAGGTAATATAATATTCTGTAAAGTTATGTATTATACTGTAAGGTAATATAATGTTCTGTAAAGTTATGTAATATACTGTAAGGTAATATAATGTTCTGTAAAGTTATGTATTATACTGTAAGGTAATATAATGTTCTGTAAAGTTATGTATTATACTGTAAGGTAATATAATGTTCTGTAGTTATGTAATATACTGTAAGGTAATATAATATTCTGTAAAGTTATGTATTATACTGTAAGGTAATATAATGTTCTGTAAAGTTATGTAATATACTGTAAGGTAATATAATGTTCTGTAAAGTTATGTATTATACTGTAAGGTAATATAATGTTCTGTAAAGTTATGTAATATACTGTAAGGTAATATAATGTTCTGTAAAGTTATGTAATATACTGTAAGGTAATATAATATTCTGTAAAGTTATGTAATATACTGTAAGGTAATATAATGTTCTGTAAAGTTATGTAATATACTGTAAGGTAATATAATGTTCTGTAAAGTTATGTAATATACTGTAAGGTAATATAATGTTCTGTAAGGTAATATAATGTTCTGTAAAGTTATGTATTATACTGTAAGGTAATATAATGTTCTGTAAAGTTATGTAATATACTGTAAGGTAATATAATGTTCTGTAAAGTTATGTAATATACTGTAAGGTAATATAATGTTCTGTAAGGTAATATAATGTTCTGTAAAGTTATGTATTATACTGTAAGGTAATATATTGTTCTGTAAAGTTATGTAATATACTGTAAGGTAATATAATGTTCTGTAAAGTTATGTAATAGTATGTAATGTTATGTCATGTGCTGAAATGTTCTGTAAAGATTTGCAAAAGTGTGTAAAGTTATGGAAAGTTCCGTAAAGTTATTTACAGTTATGTAAAGTCTGTAAAGTTCTGTAAAGTTATGGAAAGTTCCATAAAGGTATGTGCAGTTCTGTAAAGTCTGAAGTTCTGTAAAGTTATGTCAAGTTCTGTAAAGTTCTGTACTATTCTGTAAAGTTATGTACTATTCTGTAAAGTTATGTACTATTCTGTAAAGTTATGTACTATTCTGTAAAGTTATGTACTATTCTGTAAAGTTATGTCAAGTTCTGTAAAGTTATGTACTATTCTGTAAAGTTATGTCAAGTTCTGTAAAGTTATGTACTATTCTGTAAAGTTATGTACTATTCTGTAAAGTTATGTACTATTCTGTAAAGTTATGTACTATTCTGTAAAGTTCTGTACTATTCTGTAAAGTTATGTACTATTCTGTAAAGTTATGTACTATTCTGTAAAGTTATGTCAAGTTCTGTAAGGTTCTGTACTATTCTGTAAAGTTATGTCAAGTTCTGTAATATTCTGTAGTTATTTTATGTTCTGTGATGTTCTGTAATGTTAGTCTCAAAATTCTTTAGGTAACAAATCCTCCATGAGGATGACTATGAAGTGCTTACCAGAGTCCAACACGTGTTTGCGTACTCACAGCAGTGTACTAGAATATTGGGACCGTTGGTTTTC
>NW_024608497.1:10000-47500 GCF_018296145.1 Oncorhynchus tshawytscha
CTGGTTCTGAGTTCTGGGGAGGTCCGTGGTTAGGCTGGCTGTCCCCCGTGGATGGTGGTCTCAAAGCCACGTAGTTGTGTCACAATGGGACACCAGGCTATCACGTCTCTGCGTCTGGAGACTCTGAATTATGCCTAATGTTATGTCATTTAGGTGACCAACCTAGTCTAAATATATCATTTCCTTCTGTTGTAGTCATACCCTGTAAATGAATAAATTAGGAACTGTTGAAATATATTTCAAAATAACATAAAAATTCTGGTTACAAATGCCGGTAAAAATATATGTTAATTCTGTCGGTTTGACGTTGGCGATGCTCCTAATCTGCATATTGTGACCTCTAACTGTTTTCCTCAGTTGACATGACTCTCTCCAACACTGATGCGTGTCACCCCTCTGTCCACATACCAAATGGTATTGTCCAATACTGATGATGCATGTGGCCTCCCCTATACTCAGAGTCAATGGTCTGGTCCAGTATCCAGTCCACCTGACCAGTCCATCCCTCAGTATGTGCAGAGAGCTTTCTCAATCTCACCATTTCCCAATCTTACAATGTTTTATCTCACCATTTCCCAATCTTACAATGTTTTATCTCTCTCTATTTAACATCAGCTGATTGCGGCAGGCCTCACCTTGTGCTGGTTTGGGGCCCTAGCTGACCTCACCTTGTGCTGGTTTGGGGCCCTAGCAGGCCTCACCTTGTGCTGGTTTGGGGCCCTAGCAGGCCTCACCTTGTGCTGGTTTGGGGCCCTAGCTGACCTCACCTTGTGCTGGTTTGGGGCCCTAGCTGAACTCACCTTGTGCTGGTTTGGGGCCCTAGCAGGCCTCACCTTGTGCTGGTTTGGGGCCCTAGCTGGCCTCACCTTGTGCTGGTTTGAGGCCCTAGCTGGCCTCACCTTGTGCTGGTTTGGGGCCCTAGCTGGCTTCACCTTGTGCTGGTTTGGGGCCCTAGCTGGCCTCACCTTGTGCTGGTTTGGGGCCCTAGCTGACCTCACCTTGTGCTGGTTTGGGGCCCTAGCTGACCTCACCTTGTGCTGGTTTGGGGCCCTAGCTGACCTCACCTTGTGCTGGTTTGGGGCCCTAGCTGGCCTCACCTTGTGCTGGTTTGGGGCCCTAGCTGGCCTCACCTTGTGCTGGTTTGGGGCCCTAGCTGGCCTCACCTTGTGCTGGTTTGGGGCCCTAGCTGACCCAAGCTGTGCTGATGAGACCAAAAGAGTCAGTCCAGCAATCGCTTACAAAGTAATGCCCCCTTTCGGAGGCCGGACGGTCCATACTTAACAATGTGTGTGTGTTTCTATGTGTGTGTGTTTCTATGTGTGTGGGTGTTTCTATGTGTGTGTGTGTGTGTTTCTATGTGTGTGTGTGTGTGTGTGTGTGTGTGTGTGTGTGTGTGTGTGTGTGTGTGTGTTTCTATGTGTGTGTGTGTGTTTCTATGTGTGTGTGTGTTTCTATGTGTGTGTGTGTTTCTATGTGTGTGTGTGTGTGTGTGTTTGTGTGTGTGTGTGTTCCTATGTGTGTGTGTGTGTTTCTATGTGTGCGTGTGTTTCTATGTGTGTGTGTGTTTCTATGTGTGTGTGTGTTTCTATGTGTGTGTGTGTTTCTATGTGTGTGTGTGTTTCTATGTGTGTGTGTGTGTTTCTATGTGTGTGTGTTTCTATGTGTGTGTGTGTTTCTATGTGTGTGTGTGTTTCTATGTGTGTGTGTGTGTGTGTGTGTGTGTGTGTGTGTGTGTGTGTGTGTGTGTGTGTGTGTGTGTGTGTGTGTGTGTGTTTCTACAGTATGTGTCAGTACACATGTATGTGTTTCTATGTGTGTGTACACGTGTGTGTGTGTGTTCACGTGTGATAGACATGCATGATATTTCAAAACCAGTGCAAATAGAAAACCCTGCTGTGCTAAGGAAAACAACGTGTTTCTGAGGCACCAAACTACAATCCATCACAGAACAAGACAAAAATACATCCACCTGTTTTTCACATTAGAAGAGAAGTAACGGGGCTGTGTGTCTAGAAAGGTGTGTGTGTGTGTGTGTGTGTGTGTGTGTGTGTGTGTGTGTGTGTGTGTGTGTGTGTGTGTGTGTGTGTGTGTGTGTGTGTGTGTAAACTAAGCCAATCACTGCCAGGCCAAGCCCAGCTCCGTTCCATCAACACCCACTCTGGGCACAGGGAGGACGGAGGCCATTTTGTTACATTAATTGGATAGTCAGTAATTCAAGGCCAGAAGTAAACAAGGATGGTCAGTAAAGAAGTAATACCCCCTCTCCTCTCCTCTCCTCTCCTCTCCTCTCCTCTCCTCTCCTCTCCTCTCCTCTCCCTCTCCTCTCCTCTCCTCTCCTCTCCTCCTCCTCTCCTCTCCTCTCCCTCCCTCTCCTCTCCTCTCCTCTCCTCTCTCCTCTCCCTCCCAGACCAACCCTCCCCCTCCTCTCCTCTTCTCTTCTCCCTCTCTCCAGACCAACCCTCCCTCCCCCTCCTCTCCAGACCAACCTTCTCCCTCCCCTCTCCAGACCAACCCCTCCCCCCTCCTCTCCTCTCCTCTCCAGACCAACCCTCCCCCTCCTCTCCAGACCAACCCTCCCCCTCTTCTCCAGACCAACCCCCCCCCCTCCTCTCCAGACCAACCCCTCCCCCCCTCCTCTCCAGACCAACCCTCCCCCTCCTCTCCAGACCAACCCTCCCCCTCCTCTCCAGACCAACCCCTCCCCCCTCCTCTCCAGACCAACCCTCCCCCTCTTCTCCAGACCAACCCCTCCCCCTCCTCTCCAGACCAACCCCTCCCCCTCCTCTCCAGACCAACCCTCCCCCTCCTCTCCAGACCAACCCTCCCCCTCCTCTCCAGACCAACCCTCCCCCCCTCCCCCTCCTCTCCAGACCAACCCCTCCCCCTCCTCTCCAGACCAACCCCCTCCAGACCCCCCTCCTCACCAGAACAACCCCTCCAAACTCCTCTCCAATCCCTCCTGTCCAGACCAACCTCCCCCTCCTCTCCTCTCCAGACCAACCTCCCCCTCCTCCTCCTCCCCCTCCTCTCCTCTCCTCCCCACTCCTCTCCAGACCAAACATTCCCCCCCTCTACTCACGACCCCTACATTATATTATGCTGACTGAGATTTTCACTTTCCCCACCTCACCTCGACCTGCGGGGTCGGCCAATAACACCTCAGTCATTACCAACGATAACACATCTATTCATGTTGAAGGATGGCCTCATTAAAAGGTTCAAATATAAGTCTAAGCTTATGTGTTAATGACACGTTAATGTCTCTGTCAATTACCTAGCTGAGGGTAATGACACCTGCACAGAGAGATGATATCCTACTGCTGGCTGACGGAGTAAACCTGTAATTCCATCCCCCGGGCGGTTAAGTGTTCCGATGATCTTTGGAATGATGAAGGTGATGGTGATGAATATTCCGGCAACATCCCATAATTTTGGTATCCTGAGAGATATTTCTATAACATGAACAAAGGTTTTTGTTGTGTTTTCGTTTGGTTCGGTGGTAACATTATATACAGTACACTGAGTGTACAACACATGGAGGACACCTGCTCTTTCCATGACACAGACTGACCAGGTGAATCCAGGTGAAAACTATGATCCCTTATTGATGTCACCTGTCAAATACACTTCAGTCAGTGTAGATGAAGGGAAGGAGACAGGTTAAAAAAATATGATTTTAATGCTTTTAAACAATTGAGACATGGATTGTGTACATGTGCCATTCAGAGGGTGAATGGACAGGACAAAACATTTAAGTGCCTTTGAACGGGGTACGGTAGTAGGTGCCAGGCACACCGACAGGTGTGTGGCACAGACAGTCCTGGAACTTGAAGAAAGTTTTGATTTGTGTTTCTGTGTAACTTTTAAATTCCTAAGAGTCTAAGCCGTTGGGGCTGGGGGAGGGGGGGGTTAGGGCCACTTTAGGTATACAAAATATATGTATAAAACAGATATTGGATAAAATATTGGATTTGGCCTTTACTACTATAGGCCATAGAACCACATTGAATAACACATTCATAAATGGCAAAATAGACAGTCAAAAAATGCGTGAAAAGGAATGGGGTTTTGAAGTGTCTGTCCTATATCTAGGAAATGTAAGTAAGCTCAGGAAATACTGTATACACATTGCAAACGTTTTACTGGTACTGTATATATATATATATATATATATATATATATATATATATATATATATATATATTATATATATATATATACAATGCATTCAGAAAGTATTTACACCCTATGAATTGTTCCACATTTTGCTACGTTACTGTCACGCCCTGGTCAAAGTATTTTGTGTTTATCTTTATGTATTGGGTCAGGCCAGGGTGTGGCATGGGGTTTTTGTATTGTGGTGTGTTTTGTCTTGGGGTTTTGGTGGTGGTATTGGGATTGTAGCTAGTGGGGTTTTCTAGCAAAGTCTATGGCTGTCTGGAGTGGTTCTCAATCAGAGGCAGGTGTTTATCGTTGTCTCTGATTGGGAACCATATTTAGGCAGCCATATTCTTTGAGTTTGTCGTGGGTGATTGTCCTTAGTGTCTTGATGTCCTTGTTTGATGTTAGTTGACACAAGTATAGGCTGTTTTTGGGTTTCGTTTTGTTTATTGTTTGTAGTGTTTGTGTTTAGTCGTGTTTACGTTTGTTTAAATAAACATGGATCGCAATCGACACGCTGCAGTTTGGTCCGACTCTCCTTCACCACAAGAGAACCGTAACAGTTACAGCCTTACTCTAAAATGGATTAAATCATTTTTTGCCCCTCATCAGTCTACACATGATACCCCATAATGAAAAAACAGTTTTTTGGATATTTTTGCAAATCTACAAAAACAAAATATATAAAATTCAGACCCTTTACTCAGTGCTTTGTGGAAAAAGTCAATGGGTCGGAATATGCACTGTATATATTTTACAATTTTGGGGGGTAAAAGGCATAAAACTACCTACATACTTCCATTCATTTTTTAAACCGGTACCAGTTACCCTCAAATCAGTCCTGGGGAGTTTAAACCAGTACCAGTTACCTTCAGATGAGTCCTGGGGAGTTTAAACCAGTACCAGTTACCTTCAGACGAGTCCTGGGGGGAGTGTTCGAGTGAGAGGGGGAGAGAGTCTCGAGTCCCTTTCCATAGATTGGTCATAATAGTTTATAGCACAAATAGTTTGGATGCTACAAAACAGAAGTTGGCACATCGTTACTGACTTCAGATGATTCCCTTGACCCTTGTGGGGGTCATAGAGCAAAACGGAGACCATCGTGGTCACTTGTGGGGGTCATAGAGCAAAACGGAGACCATCGTGGTCACGATAGTTTTGTAGGCCAAACTGTTCGGATGCTACAGACGTTTTTCGTAAGACTGATTTTCGGGATGTCACATGGTCTGACAACCACAGCTGTACCTCGGGCACCTTCCACCGCAGACGCAGAAGGCCGTAATCGGCAGATGCGGTAGATTGAGACGCAGCTCACGCTAACTGATATCTCTATATTAAACTGATTGTTTAAATGATGTTACTTACTGTATATTGACTCTAGGGGGAGTCTCTGAACATTATACAAGCCCAAGTGTTATGTTCCAGAAACGCTCAGACAGTTGGTTGTGTTTGTACTGACATAAGTTGACGACCAGCAGAATGGCATCCATTCATTATTATTGTTATTATTGTTGTTGTTATTATTATTATTATTATTGTTATTATTATTATTATTATTTCTATTATTATTGTTACTAGGAGTTGACTTGGGAAATGTGTAAGTGATGAGGAAAAGGGATGTCTTGTACCATTGAAGATACGCCACCACGTCTGTCTCATACAAGGTAACGTGTCATATGGGTTTTGTTTGTTCTACCGCCAGTCAGCCAGTCAGCCAGTCAGCCAGTCAGCCAGGCCCTGCCAGGTGTGTGATCAGTGGGATTGATCTTCTGGCAGCAGGACACTCATCTGTCCTCTCCTCCCTCTCTTTATCTCTTTCTCTCTCTCTCTCTCTCTCATACTCTCTCTCTCTCTCTCTCTCTCCCCTATCTCTCACTCTTGTCTACCTCCACCCCTCCTTTTCTCTCTCTTTCTTTCTCTTTCTCAATTTTCCGGCCAGGCAGACCATCTCAATGTAAAATCATGGTTAATGCACCATGACATCCTGACACAACGCACAGTCTAGGTCTGCTCCATCTGCTTTTGTATTTAATTTACTTAAAAGGGTGTGTGTGTGTGTCTGTGTGTGTGTGTGTGAGTGTGTGTGTGTGAGTGTGAGTGTGTGTGGGCGTGTGTGTGTGAGTGTGAGTGTGAGTGTGTGTGGGCGTGTGTGTGTGAAAGCAGCTGTGTGTTATTCTCAAACGGACGACCTCGCACCATTCTTCATCGTCCGTCTGTCTGTAGCTTTCCCCCACACACCAGACCAAGTAGAGAGAAAAAACATCCTGACAAAATGATCGCTGACTGGTCGATCAAAGGTGGCCAAAAATATGTTAAAAGACCTGTGAGGGGTGAGAAGGGCCATGGCCTTCCTCATTAACACCATTAGGAGAAAGCAGAGAGGGAAGGAACTGAGTCTGGATTATATATCTGTCTCTAGATAGGTTCAGAGCGGTTATCCTCAATGGGAAGAGGTCATGTGGGACATCTTCTTGTCGTTTTCTCTTCTTGTCGTTGGGAGATGGAAGAAATAAGACCGATATGGACTGAAGGAAGGGAGCGAGGGCCTGATAGGGATCATTTTCCTAATTACGGGATGGAACGATGCAGCGTTGTGGAGCGGGCCCGGGCGAAACGTGTCAGGCAGTTGGTGAGGGAGAGAGGGAAGTAAGGGAGGGAGGGGAGACTAAGTGTTACTGTGACTAGATGACAGTCCTAGCGGTTAGTGCTGGGATATTACTGTATGACTTAATGGGACTAACGATGCTAAAGCATTATGTGTTAATCATCATAATGCTGGACTGACGGGCTATAGACCACAGCTGTGTGTGTGTGTGTGTGTGTGTGTGTGTGTGTGTGTGTGTGTGTGTGTGTGTGTGTGTGTGTGTGTGTGTGTGTGTGTGTGCGCGTGCGCGTGCGTGTGTGGCTGGAGAGTGCAGACCGATGGATGTCTCATCCCTAAAGGTGAGGCCTACTCAGCATGCAGCTGAACCAACAGATCCTTGCTGCCCCTGAGGAAGACAGGAACGTGTGTTTTTCACTTTTCTCTCCACTCCCCAAAAGTAAAGAAGGGAAAGGCCTTAGAGAACGAGAGAAAGAACACAAGTCTCTACCATCTAATCTATCAACATCATCTATCATTCTCATGTATCATCCTCATGTATCACGTCATCTATCACCTCATCAACCACCTCATCTATCATCTCATCTATCATCTCATCTATCATCCTCCTCTATCATCCTCATCTATCATCTCATCTATCACCTCATAAACCACCTCATCAACCACCTCATCTATCACCTCCTATATCATCCTCCTCTATCATCCTCATCTATCGTCTCATCTGTCTCCTCATCTATCACATCATCTATCCATCTCATCTATCACATCATCTATCTACCTCATATATCATCTCATCTATGCCCTCATCTCTCATCCTCCACTATCATCCTCCTCTATCATCCCCTTCTATCATCCTCATCTATCACATCATCTATCACCTCATCTACCTGTCTATCTATATTACCAACCTGTCTATCTATATTACCAACCTGTCTATCTGTCTATCTATATTACCAACCTGTCTATCTATATTACCAACCTGTCTATCTGTCTATCTATTTTACCAACCTGTCTATCTATATTACCAACCTGTCTATCTATATTACCAACCTGTCTATCTGTCTATCTATATTACCAACCTGTCTATCTGTCTATCTATTTTACCAACCTGTCTATCTATATTACCAACCTGTCTATCTATTTTAGCAACCTGTCTCTCTATTTTACCAACCTGTCTATCTATTTTATCAACCTGTCTATCTGTCTTTCTATATTACCAACCTGTCTATCAATATTACCAACCTGTCTATCAATATTACCAACCTGTCTATCAATATTACCAACCTGTCTATCTATTTTACCAACCTGTCTATCTATATTACCAACCTGTCTATCTGTCTATCTATATTACCAACCTGTCTATCAATATTACCAACCTGTCTATCAATATTACCAACCTGTCTATCAATATTACCAACCTGTCTATCAATATTACCAACCTGTCTATCTATTTTACCAACCTGTCTATCTATATTACCAACCTGTCTATCTGTATATCTATATTACCAACCTGTCTATCTGTCTATCTATATTATCAACCTGTCTATCTATTTTACCAACCTGTCTATCTATATTACCAACCTGTCTATCTATTTTACCAACCTGTCTATCTATATTATCAACCTGTCTATCTATATTACCAACCTGTCTATCTATTTTACCAACCTGTCTATCTATATTACCAACCTGTCTATCTGTCTATCTATATTACCAACCTGTCTATCTGTCTATCTATTTTACCAACCTGTCTATCTATTTTACCAACCTGTCTATCTATTTTACCAACCTGTCTATCTATTGTAGGAACCTGTCTATCTATTTTACCAACCTGTCTATCTATTTTACCAACCTGTCTATCTATTTTACCAACCTGTCTATCTATATTACCAACCTGTCTATCTATTGTAGCAACCTGTCTATCTATTTTACCAACCTGTCTATCTATATTACCAACCTGTCTATCTATTTTACCAACCTGTCTATCTATATTACCAACCTGTCTATCTATATTACCAACCTGTCTATCTATATTACCAACCTGTCTATCTATTTTACCAACCTGTCTATCTATATTACCAACCTGTCTATCTATATTACCAACCTGTCTATCTATATTACCAACCTGTCTATCTATATTACCAACCTGTCTATCTATATTAGCAACCTGTCTATCTATTTTACCAACCTGTCTATCTATATTACCAACCTGTCTATCTGTCTATCTATTTTACCAACCTGTCTATCTATTTTACCAACCTGTCTATCTATATTATCAACCTGTCTATCTGTCTATCTATATTATCAACCTGTCTATCTATTTTACCAACCTGTCTATCTATATTACCAACCTGTCTATCTGTCTATCTATTTTACCAACCTGTCTATCTATTTTACCAACCTGTCTATCTATTTTACCAACCTGTCTGTCTGTCTATCTATATTATCAACCTGTCTATCTATAATATCAACCTGTCTATCTGTATATCTATTTGACCAACCTGTCTATCTATATTACCAACCTGTTGATCTGTCTATCTATATTACCAACCTGTCTATCTATATTACCAACCTGTCTATCTGTCTATCTATTTTACCAACCTGTCTATCTATATTATCTACCTGTCTATCTATATTATCAACCTGTCTATGTCTATCTATATTATCAACCTGTCTATCTATATTATCAACCTGTCTATCTATATTACCAACCTGTCTATCTATATTACCAACCTGTCTATCTATATTATCAACCTGTCTATCTGTCTATCTATTTTACCAACCTGTCTATCTGTCTATCTATATTACCAACCTGTCTATCTGTCTATCTATATTACTAACCTGTCTATCTGTCTATCTATATTACCAACCTGTCTATCTATATTATCAACCTGTCTATCTGTCTATCTATTTTACCAACCTGTCTATCTATTTTACCAACCTGTCTATCTATTTTACCAACCTGTCTATCTATTTTACCAACCTGTCTATCTATTTTACCAACCTGTCTATCTATTGTAGCAACCTGTCTATCTATTTTACCAACCTGTCTATCTATTTTACCAACCTGTCTATCTATTTTACCAACCTGTCTATCTATATTACCAACCTGTCTATCTATTGTAGCAACCTGTCTATCTATATTACCAACCTGTCTATCTGTCTATCTATATTACTAACCTGTCTATCTGTCTATCTATATTACCAACCTGTCTATCTGTCTATCTATTTTACCAACCTGTCTATCTGTCTATCTATATTACCAACCTGTCTATCTATATTATCAACCTGTCTATCTGTCTATCTATTTTACCAACCTGTCTATCTATTTTACCAACCTGCCTATCTGTCTATCAATATTACCAACCTGTCTATCAATATTACCAACCTGTCTATCTATTTTACCAACCTGTCTATCTATATTACCAACCTGTCTATCTGTCTATCTATATTACCAACCTGTCTATCAATATTACCAACCTGTCTATCAATATTACCAACCTGTCTATCAATATTACCAACCTGTCTATCAATATTACCAACCTGTCTATCTATATTACCAACCTGTCTATCTATTTTACCAACCTGTCTATCTATATTATCAACCTGTCTATCTATATTACCAACCTGTCTATCTATTTTACCAACCTGTCTATCTATATTACCAACCTGTCTATCTGTCTATCTATATTACCAACCTGTCTATCTATTTTACCAACCTGTCTATCTATATTACCAACCTGTCTATCTATTTTACCAACCTGTCTATCTATATTATCAACCTGTCTATCTATATTACCAACCTGTCTATCTATTTTACCAACCTGTCTATCTATATTACCAACCTGTCTATCTGTCTATCTATATTACCAACCTGTCTATCTGTCTATCTATTTTACCAACCTGTCTATCTATTTTACCAACCTGTCTATCTATTTTACCAACCTGTCTATCTATTTTACCAACCTGTCTATCTATTTTACCAACCTGTCTATCTATATTACCAACCTGTCTATCTATATTACCAACCTGTCTATCTATATTACCAACCTGTCTATCTATATTACCAACCTGTCTATCTGTCTATCTATATTACCAACCTGTCTATCTATATTACCAACCTGTCTATCTATATTACCAACCTGTCTATCTATATTACCAACCTGTCTATCTATATTACCAACCTGTCTATCTATATTACCAACCTGTCTATCTATATTACCAACCTGTCTATCTATTTTACCAACCTGTCTATCTATATTACCAACCTGTCTATCTGTCTATCTATTTTACCAACCTGTCTATCTATATTATCAACCTGTCTATCTGTCTATCTATATTATCAACCTGTCTATCTATATTACCAACCTGTCTATCTATATTACCAACCTGTCTATCTATATTACCAACCTGTCTATCTATTTTACCAACCTGTCTATCTATATTACCAACCTGTCTATCTGTCTATCTATATTACCAACCTTTCTATCTATATTATCAACCTGTCTATCTGTCTATCTATTTGACCAACCTGTCTATCTATATTACCAACCTGTTGATCTGTCTATCTATATTACCAACCTGTCTATCTATATTACCAACCTGTCTATCTGTCTATCTATTTTACCAACCTGTCTATCTATATTATCTACCTGTCTATCTATATTATCAACCTGTCTATCTATATTATCAACCTGTCTATCTATATTATCAACCTGTCTATCTATATTACCAACCTGTCTATCTATATTACCAACCTGTCTATCTATATTATCAACCTGTCTATCTGTCTATCTATTTTACCAACCTGTCTATCTGTCTATCTATATTACCAACCTGTCTATCTGTCTATCTATATTACTAACCTGTCTATCTGTCTATCTATATTACCAACCTGTCTATCTGTCTATCTATTTTACCAACCTGTCTATCTGTCTATCTATATTACCAACCTGTCTATCTATATTATCAACCTGTCTATCTGTCTATCTATTTTACCAACCTGTCTATCTATTTTACCAACCTGCCTATCTGTCTATCTATATTACCAACCTGTCTATCTATATTACCAACCTGTCTATCTATATTACCAACCTGTCTATCTGTCTATCTATATTACCAACCTGTCTATCTATATTACCAACCTGTCTATCTATATTACCAACCTGTCTATCTATTGTAGCAACCTGTCTATCTATATTACCAACCTGTCTATCTGTCTATCTATTTTACCAACCTGTCTATCTATTTTACCAACCTGTCTATCTGTCTATCTATATTACCAACCTGTCTATCTATATTACCAACCTGTCTATCTATTGTAGCAACCTGTCTATCTATATTACCAACCTGTCTATCTATATTACCAACCTGTCTATCTATATTACCAACCTGTCTATCTATATTACCAACCTGTCTATCTATATTACCAACCTGTCTATCTATATTACCAACCTGTCTATCTATATTACCAACCTGTCTATCTATATTACCAACCTGTCTATCTATATTACCAACCTGTCTATCTATATTACCAACCTGTCTATCTGTCTATCTATTTTACCAACCTGTCTATCTGTCTATCTATATAACCAACCTGTCTATCTATATTACCAACCTGTCTATCTATATTACCAACCTGTCTATCTATATTACCAACCTGTCTATCTATATTACCAACCTGTCTATCTATATTACCAACCTGTCTATCTATATTACCAACCTGTCTATCTATTGTAGCAACCTGTCTATCTATATTACCAACCTCTCTATCTGTCTATCTATTTTACCAACCTGTCTATCTATATTATCAACCTGTCTATCTATAATACCAACCTGTCTATCTGTCTATCTATTTTACCAACCTGTCTATCTATATTACCAACCTGTCTATCTATATTACCAACCTGTCTATCTATTTTACCAACCTGTTTATCTATATTACCAACCTGTCTATCTATATTACCAACCTGTCTATCTATATTACCAACCTGTCTATCTATATTACCAACCTGTCTATCTATATTACCAACCTGTCTATCTGTCTATCTATTTTACCAACCTGTCTATCTATATTACCAACCTGTCTATCTATTTTACCAACCTGTTTATCTATATTACCAACCTGTCTATCTATATTACCAACCTGTCTATCTATTTTACCAACCTGTTTATCTATATTACCAACCTGTCTATCTGTCTATCTATATTACCAACCTGTCTATCTATTTTACCAACCTGTCTATCTATATTACCAACCTGTCTATCTGTCTATCTATTTTACCAACCTGTCTATCTATATTACCAACCTGTCTATCTGTCTATCTATTTTACCAACCTGTCTATCTATATTACCAACCTGTCTATCTATATTACCAACCTGTCTATCTGTCTATCTATATTATCAACCTGTCTATCTATTTTACCAACCTGTCTATCTATAATACCAACCTGTCTATCTATATTATCAACCTGTCTATCTATAATACCAACCTGTCTATCTATAATACCAACCTGTCTATCTATTTTACCAACCTGTCTATCTATATTACCAACCTGTCTATCTGTCTATCTATATTATCAACCTGTCTATCTATAATACCAACCTGTCTATCTATATTACCAACCTGTCTATCTGTCTATCTATATTATCAACCTGTCTATCTATAATACCAACCTGTCTATCTATATTATCAACCTGTCTATCTATAATACCAACCTGTCTATCTGTATTATCAACCTGTCTATCTATATTATCAACCTGTCTATCTGTCTATCTATATTATCAACCTGTCTATCTATAATACCAACCTGTCTATCTATATTATCAACCTGTCTATCTATAATACCAACCTGTCTATCTATATTATCAACCTGTCTATCTATAATACCAACCAGTCTATCTATATTATCAACCTGTCTATCTATAATACCAACCTGTCTATCTATATTACCAACCTGTCTATCTATATTATCAACCTGTCTATCTATAATACCAACCTGTCTATCTGTAATACCAACCTGTCTATCTATACTATCAACCTGTCTATCTGTCTATCTATATTACCAACCTGTCTATCTATATTATCAACCTGTCTATCTGTCTATTTATTTTACCAACCTGTCTATCTATATTATCAACCTGTCTATCTATAATACCAACCTGTCTATCTATATTACCAACCTGTCTATCTATATTATCAACCTGTCTATCTATAATACCAACCTGTCTATCTATAATACCAACCTGTCTATCTATACTATCAACCTGTCTATCTGTCTATCTATATTACCAACCTGTCTATCTATATTATCAACCTGTCTATCTGTCTATCTATTTTACCAACCTGTCTATCTATATTATCAACCTGTCTATCTATATTACCAACCTGTCTATCTATTGTAGCAACCTGTCTATCTATATTACCAACCTCTCTATCTGTCTATCTATTTTACCAACCTGTCTATCTATATTATCAACCTGTCTATCTATATTACCAACCTGTCTATCTGTCTATCTATTTTACCAACCTGTCTATCTATATTACCAACCTGTCTATCTATATTACCAACCTGTCTATCTATTTTACCAACCTGTTTATCTATATTACCAACCTGTCTATCTATATTACCAACCTGTCTATCTATATTACCAACCTGTCTATCTATATTACCAACCTGTCTATCTATATTACCAACCTGTCTATCTGTCTATCTATATTACCAACCTGTCTATCTGTCTATCTATTTTACCAACCTGTCTATCTATATTACCAACCTGTCTATCTATTTTACCAACCTGTTTATCTATATTACCAACCTGTCTATCTATATTACCAACCTGTCTATCTATTTTACCAACCTGTTTATCTATATTACCAACCTGTCTATCTGTCTATCTATATTACCAACCTGTCTATCTATTTTACCAACCTGTCTATCTATATTACCAACCTGTCTATCTGTCTATCTATTTTACCAACCTGTCTATCTATATTACCAACCTGTCTATCTGTCTATCTATTTTACCAACCTGTCTATCTATATTACCAACCTGTCTATCTATATTACCAACCTGTCTATCTGTCTATCTATATTATCAACCTGTCTATCTATTTTACCAACCTGTCTATCTATAATACCAACCTGTCTATCTATATTATCAACCTGTCTATCTATAATACCAACCTGTCTATCTATAATACCAACCTGTCTATCTATTTTACCAACCTGTCTATCTATATTACCAACCTGTCTATCTGTCTATCTATATTATCAACCTGTCTATCTATAATACCAACCTGTCTATCTATATTACCAACCTGTCTATCTGTCTATCTATATTATCAACCTGTCTATCTATAATACCAACCTGTCTATCTATATTATCAACCTGTCTATCTATAATACCAACCTGTCTATCTGTATTATCAACCTGTCTATCTATATTATCAACCTGTCTATCTGTCTATCTATATTATCAACCTGTCTATCTATAATACCAACCTGTCTATCTATATTATCAACCTGTCTATCTATAATACCAACCTGTCTATCTATATTATCAACCTGTCTATCTATAATACCAACCTGTCTATCTATATTATCAACCTGTCTATCTGTCTATCTATATTACCAACCTGTCTATCTATATTATCAACCTGTCTATCTATATTACCAACCTGTCTATCTATATTACCAACCTGTCTATCTATATTATCAACCTGTCTATCTGTCTATCTATATTACCAACCTGTCTATCTATATTATCAACCTGTCTATCTGTCTATCTATTTTACCAACCTGTCTATCTATATTATCAACCTGTCTATCTATTTTACCAACCTGTCTATCTGTCTATCTATTTTACCAACCTGTCTATCTGTCTATCTATATTATCAACCTGTCTATCTATATTATCAACCTGTCTATCTGTCTATCTATATTACCAACCTGTCTATCTATATTACCAACCTGTCTATCTGTCTATCTATTTTACCAACCTGTCTATCTGTCTATCTATATTACCAACCTGTCTATCTGTCTATCTATTTTACCAACCTGTCTATCTGTCTATCTATATTACCAACCTGTCTATCTATATTACCAACCTGTCTATCTATATTACCAACCTGTCTATCTGTCTATCTATTTTACCAACCTGTCTATCTATATTACCAACCTGTCTATCTATATTACCAACCTGTCTATCTATATTACCAACCTGTCTATCTATATTACCAACCTGTCTATCTGTCTACCTATATTACCAACCTGTCTATCTATATTACCAACCTGTCTATCTGTCTATCTATATTACCAACCTGTCTATCTATATTACCAACCTGTCTATCTATATTACCAACCTGTCTATCTGTCTATCTATTTTACCAACCTGTCTATCTATATTACCAACCTGTCTATCTATATTATCAACCTGTCTATCTATATTATCAACCTGTCTATCTATCTGTCTATCTATATTACCAACCTGTCTATCTATATTACCAACCTGTCTATCTGTCTATCTATATTACCAACCTGTCTATCTGTCTATCTATATTACCAACCTGTCTATCTATTTTACCAACCTGTCTATATTATCAACCTGTCTATCTGTCTATCTATATTACCAACCTGTCTATCTATCTGTCTATCTATCTGTCTATCTGTCTATCTATATTACCAACCTGTCTATCTATATTACCAACCTGTCTATCTGTCTATCTATATTACCAACCTGTCTATCTGTCTATCTATATTACCAACCTGTCTATCTATATTACCAACCTGTCTATCTGTCTATCTATATTACCAACCTGTCTATCTATATTACCAACCTGTCTATCTGTCTATCTATATTACCAACCTGTCTATCTGTCTATCTATATTACCAACCTGTCTATCTATTTTACCAACCTGTTTATCTATATTACCAACCTGTCTATCTATATTACCAACCTGTCTATCTATTTTACCAACCTGTTTATCTATATTACCAACCTGTCTATCTGTCTATCTATATTACCAACCTGTCTATCTATTTTACCAACCTGTCTATCTATATTACCAACCTGTCTATCTGTCTATCTATTTTACCAACCTGTCTATCTATATTACCAACCTGTCTATCTGTCTATCTATTTTACCAACCTGTCTATCTATATTACCAACCTGTCTATCTATATTACCAACCTGTCTATCTGTCTATCTATATTATCAACCTGTCTATCTATTTTACCAACCTGTCTATCTATAATACCAACCTGTCTATCTATATTATCAACCTGTCTATCTATAATACCAACCTGTCTATCTATAATACCAACCTGTCTATCTATTTTACCAACCTGTCTATCTATATTACCAACCTGTCTATCTGTCTATCTATATTATCAACCTGTCTATCTATAATACCAACCTGTCTATCTATATTACCAACCTGTCTATCTGTCTATCTATATTATCAACCTGTCTATCTATAATACCAACCTGTCTATCTATATTATCAACCTGTCTATCTATAATACCAACCTGTCTATCTGTATTATCAACCTGTCTATCTATATTATCAACCTGTCTATCTGTCTATCTATATTATCAACCTGTCTATCTATAATACCAACCTGTCTATCTATATTATCAACCTGTCTATCTATAATACCAACCTGTCTATCTATATTATCAACCTGTCTATCTATAATACCAACCTGTCTATCTATATTATCAACCTGTCTATCTATAATACCAACCTGTCTATCTATATTACCAACCTGTCTATCTATATTATCAACCTGTCTATCTATAATACCAACCTGTCTATCTATATTACCAACCTGTCTATCTATATTATCAACCTGTCTATCTGTCTATCTATATTACCAACCTGTCTATCTATATTATCAACCTGTCTATCTGTCTATCTATTTTACCAACCTGTCTATCTATATTATCAACCTGTCTATCTATTTTACCAACCTGTCTATCTGTCTATCTATTTTACCAACCTGTCTATCTGTCTATCTATATTACCAACCTGTCTATCAATATTACCAACCTGTCTATCTGTCTATCTATATTACCAACCTGTCTATCTGTCTATCTATATTACCAACCTGTCTATCTGTCTATCTATATTACCAACCTGTCTATCTGTCTATCTATATTACCAACCTGTCTATCTGTCTATCTATTTTACCAACCTGTCTATCTGTCTATCTATATTACCAACCTGTCTATCTATATTACCAACCTGTCTATCTATATTACCAACCTGTCTATCTGTCTATCTATTTTACCAACCTGTCTATCTATATTACCAACCTGTCTATCTATATTACCAACCTGTCTATCTATATTACCAACCTGTCTATCTATATTACCAACCTGTCTATCTGTCTATCTATATTACCAACCTGTCTATCTATATTACCAACCTGTCTATCTGTCTATCTATATTACCAACCTGTCTATCTATATTACCAACCTGTCTATCTATATTACCAACCTGTCTATCTGTCTATCTATTTTACCAACCTGTCTATCTATATTACCAACCTGTCTATCTATATTATCAACCTGTCTATCTATATTATCAACCTGTCTATCTATCTGTCTATCTATATTATTACCAACCTGTCTATCTATATTACCAACCTGTCTATCTGTCTATCTATATTACCAACCTGTCTATCTATATTACCAACCTGTCTATCTATATTACCAACCTGTCTATCTATATTACCAACCTGTCTATCCAACCTGTCTATCTGTCTATCTATATTACCAACCTGTCTATCTATATTACCAACCTGTCTATCTATTTTACCAACCTGTCTATCTGTCTATCTATATTACCAACCCAACCTGTCTATCTATATTTACCAACCTGTCTATCTGTCTATCTATATTACCAACCTGTCTATCTGTCTATCTATATTACCAACCTGTCTATCTATATTACCAACCTGTCTATCTGTCTATCTATATTACCAACCTGTCTATCTATATTACCAACCTGTCTATCTATATTACCAACCTGTCTATCTGTCTATCTATATTACCAACCTGTCTATATTACCAACCTGTCTATCTATATTACCAACCTGTCTATCTGTCTATCTATATTACCAACCTGTCTATCTATATTACCAACCTGTCTATCTATATTACCAACCTGTCTATCTATATTACCAACCTGTCTATCTGTCTATTACCAACCTGTTACCAACCTGTCTATCTGTCTATCTATATTACCAACCTGTCTATCTATATTACCAACCTGTCTATCTGTCTATCTATATTACCAACCTGTCTATCTGTCTATCTATATTACCAACCTGTCTATCTGTCTATCTATATTACCAACCTGTCTATCTGTCTATCTATATTACCAACCTGTCTATCTATATTACCAACCTATCTATATTATCAACCTGTCTATCTATATTACCAACCTGTCTATCTATATTATCAACCTGTCTATCTATATTACCAACCTGTCTATCTGTCTATCTATATTACCAACCTGTCTATCTGTCTATCTATATTACCAACCTGTCTATCTGTCTATCTATATTACCAACCTGTCTATCTATTATATTACCAACCTGTCTATCTGTCTATCTATATTACCAACCTGTCTATCTGTCTATCTATATTACCAACCTGTCTATCTGTCTATCTATATTACCAACCTGTCTATCTGTCTACCTGTCTATCTGTCTATCTATATTATCAACCTGTCTATCTATATTACCAACCTGTCTATCTGTCTATCTATATTACCAACCTGTCTATCTGTCTATCTATATTATCAACCTGTCTATCTATATTACCAACCTGTCTATCTATATTATCAACCTGTCTATCTATATTACCAACCTGTCTATCTGTCTATCTATATTACCAACCTGTCTATCTATATTACCAACCTGTCTATCTATATTACCAACCTGTCTATCTGTCTATCTATATTACCAACCTGTCTATCTATTTTACCAACCTGTCTATCTGTCTATCTATATTACCAACCTGTCTATCTATCTATTACCAACCTGTCTATCTGTCTATCTATATTACCAACCTGTCTATCTATATTACCAACCTGTCTATCTGTCTATCTATTTTACCAACCTGTCTATCTATTTTACCAACCTGTCTATCTATATTACCAACCTGTCTATCTATATTACCAACCTGTCTATCTGTCTATCTATATTACCAACCTGTCTATCTGTCTATCTATATTACCAACCTGTCTATCTGTCTATCTATATTACCAACCTGTCTATCTATATTACCAACCTGTCTATCTGTCTATCTATATTACCAACCTGTCTATCTGTCTATCTATTTTACCAACCTGTCTATCTGTCTATCTATATTACCAACCTGTCTATCTGTCTATCTATATTACCAACCTGTCTATCTATATTACCAACCTGTCTATCTGTCTATCTATATTACCAACCTGTCTATCTGTCTATCTATATTATCAACCTGTCTATCTATATTACCAACCTGTCTATCTATATTATCAACCTGTCTATCTATATTATCAACCTGTCTATCTGTCTATCTATATTACCAACCTGTCTATCTATATTACCAACCTGTCTATCTGTCTATCTATTTTACCAACCTGTCTATCTATTTTACCAACCTGTCTATCTATATTACCAACCTGTCTATCTATATTACCAACCTGTCTATCTGTCTATCTATTTTACCAACCTGTCTATCTATTTTACCAACCTGTCTATCTGTCTATCTATATTACCAACCTGTCTATCTATATTACCAACCTGTCTATCTGTCTATCTATATTACCAACCTGTCTATCTATATTACCAACCTGTCTATCTATATTACCAACCTGTCTATCTATATTACCAACCTGTCTATCTATATTACCAACCTGTCTATCTATTTTACCAACCTGTCTATCTGTCTATCTATTTTACCAACCTGTCGATCTATATTACCAACCTGTCTATCTATTTTACCAACCTGTCTATCTATATTACCAACCTGTCTATCTATATTACCAACCTGTCTATCTATATTACCAACCTGTCTATCTATATTACCAACCTGTCTATCTATATTACCAACCTGTCTATCTATTTTACCAACCTGTCTATCTGTCTATCTATTTTACCAACCTGTCTATCAATATTACCAACCTGTCTATCTGTCTATCTATATTACCAACCTGTCTATCTATTTTACCAACCTGTGTATCTGTCTATCTATTTTACCAACCTGTCTATCTATATTACCAACCTGTCTATCTATTTTACCAACCTGTCTATCAATATTACCAACCTGTCTATCTGTCTATCTATATTACCAACCTGTCTATCTATATTACCAACCTGTCTATCTATATTACCAACCTGTCTATCTATATTACCAACCTGTCTATCTATATTACCAACCTGTCTATCTATATTACCAACCTGTCTATCTGTCTATCTATATTACCAACCTGTCTATCTATTTTACCAACCTGTCTATCTGTCTATCTATATTACCAACCTGTCTATCTGTCTATCTATATTACCAACCTGTCTATCTATATTACCAACCTGTCTATCTGTCTATCTATATTACCAACCTGTCTATCTATATTACCAACCTGTCTACCTATATTATCAACCTGTCTATCTATTTTACCAACCTGTCTATCTATATTACCAACCTGTCTATCTATATTACCAACCTGTCTATCTGTCTATCTATTTTACCAACCTGTCTATCTATTTTACCAACCTGTCTATCTATTTTACCAACCTGTCTGTCTGTCTATCTATATTATCAACCTGTCTATCTATAATATCAACCTGTCTATCTGTATATCTATTTTACCAACCTGTCTATCTGTATATCTATTTTACCAACCTGTCCATCTATATATCTACATCAACAATCTGTCAATCTGTCTAACCTGCTCCTAGTAATCAAACAAAACACATGGCCATTTTCATCTAAGGTTATCGTGTCAATAGAACCACCTGACCTCAGCCAATCATAAAATTATTAATGTGGCCATTGCGGTGCTGGCACGCATTGATTAAGTTCATAACTCGATTTGAGCCGCACCGAGCCAGGGACAATAAACATCGTAATGGAAATAAATCTTACTTGAGCACATAATCTCAAGAAAATCTCAATTTAAAATAGATGTTTTTAATGGTGTATTTTTTCATCATGTGAGTGTGGCCTTTCGGCCTGTGTGATTATTGATATCTTCGATCCACTGTTTCACCTTTTCCATCAGCTCTGTGTGGCTGTATTGGATTCTCTGTAGTGTTTCCATGTTGACTGAGGGTCATATTCATTACAGCAAACTGGAGCAAAATATGGCTAAACGTTTCTTATTGGATAACTTCACTTAGTCCCTCCATGTTTCAGAACATGTTATTTTAGTTGGTTGCCTAATGAATTTGCCTCAGGTCATAGACCCCTATGTTGTTACCAGCCTGTCCCCCAATTAACATGTCCCGTTGAGACATCAGCCTGTTGTCCCCCTACTAATATGTCCTGTTGAGATATCAGCCTGTTGTCCCGCTGCTAATATGTCCTGTTGAGATATCAGCCTGTTGTCCCCCAATTAACATGTCCTGTTGAGATATCAGCCTGTTGTCCCCTACTAATATGTCCTGTTGAGATATCAGCCTGTTGTCCCCTGCTAATATGTCCTGTTGAGATATCAGCCTGTTGTCCCCCTACTAATATGTCCTGTTGAGATATCAGCCTGTTGTCCCCTACTAATATGTCCTGTTCAGATATCAGCCTGTTGTCCCCTACTAATATGTCCTGTTCAGATATCAGCCTGTTGTCCCCAACTAATATGTCCTGTTCAGATATCAGCCTGTTGTCCCCTACTAATATGTCCTGTTGAGATATCAGCCTGTTGTCCCCTACTAATATGTCCTGTTCAGATATCAGCCTGTTGTCCCCTACTAATATGTCCTGTTCAGATATCAGCCTGTTGTCCCCTACTAATATGTCCTGTTCAGATATCAGCCTGTTGTCCCCTACTAATATGTCCTGTTGAGATATCAGCCTGTTGTCCCCTACTAATATGTCCTGTTCAGATATCAGCCTGTTGTCCCCTACTAATATGTCCTGTTCAGATATCAGCCTGTTGTCCCCTACTAATATGTCCTGTTGAGATATCAGCCTGTTGTCCCTACTAATTTTTCCTGTTCAGATATCCATTCAAACAGATCAGTTATAGTTATGCATGATGAGTCTTAACTGATAAATAATGAGGAGTTGGCGTTTGCTTGGTCGAGGGGAGAACAAACCAAGCAATCCAAATAACCAACATATTGGTAGTTTTAGGTCCCTGAAATTAGGCTCACCTAACAACTTGATCTCTGACAACTTATTGAATTTGCAGAGGTCAAAAGGTCATGATGCTGATTCTCTATAATGAAGTCTTCTTGATTTGAATTTGTATTTTTTACTTCAATACTGTTTTCTTTCTTATAAATTCTTAAAACGTTGTTGGTTAAGGGCTTGTAAGTAAGCATTTCACTGTTGTATTCAGAGCTTGTGATAAATAACGATTTGATTTGAGCTCCCAACAAGCTGATGCCTACATCCCAAATGTTTTACCTTTATTTAACCAGGCAAGTCAGTTAAGAACAAATTCTTATTTTAACTGGTCTAGGAACAGTGGGTTAACTGGTCTAGGAACAGTGGGTTAACTGGTCTAGGAACAGTGGGTTAACTGGTTAGGAACAGTGGGTTAACTGGTCTAGGAACAGTGGGTTAACTGGTCTAGGAACAGTGGGTTAACTGGTCTAGGAACAGTGGGTTAACTGGTCTAGGAACAGTGGGTTAACTGATCTAGGAACAGTGGTAACTGGTCTAGGAACAGTGGGTTAACTGGTCTAGGAACAGTGGGTTAACTGGTCTAGGAACAGTGGGTTAACTGGTCTAGGAACAGTGGGTTAACTGGGGTTCTAGGAACACTGGTCTAGGAACAGTGGGTTAACTGGTCTAGGAACAGTGGGTTAACTGGTTAACTGGTTAACTGGTCTAGGAACAGTGGGTTAACTGGTCTAGGAACAGTGGGTTAACTGGTTAACTGGTCTAGGAACAGTGGGTTGGGTTAACTGGTCTAGGAACAGTGGGTTAACTGGTAACTGGTCTAGGAACAGTGGGTTAACTGGTCTAGGAACAGTGGGTTAACTGGTCTAGGAACAGTGGGTTAACTGGCCTAGGAAAAGTCTAGGAACAGTGGGTTAACTGGCCTAGAACAGTGGGTTAACTGGTCTAGGAACAGTGGGTTAACTGGTAACTGGTAATATGTACATGTAGGTAGAGTTATTAAAGTGACTATGCAGAGATAGTAACAGAGAGTAGCAGTGGCGTAAAAGAGGGGGGGGACAATGCAAGCAGTCTGGGTAGACATTTGACTAGATGTTCAGGAGTCTTATGGCTTGGGGGTAGAAGCTGTTTAGAAGCCTCTTGGACCTAGACTTGGCGCTCTGTATTCCCTCTATAGTGCACTACTTTTAACCACAGCCATACGGGCCGGGGTCAAAAGTTGTGCCCATTTGGGATGCAAACAACATCCACACTGCAGTGACATTAAACAGGCCTGGGCTAATCAAATAAACCAGTACTTAGGACGAACACAAACAGAGGGGATTTTGGCAAAGACTACGTTTGAAGCAGAGTGTCATTTCAGATGTTAAACAAGAAATAAAATGTAATGTCTGCAGATATCCAGCATTATGGACAGACAGTATGTCCTCAATGGGTTAGCAAAACACAAATGATGGCCCCTAAAATTATACCTAGATTTGTATTTAATGTAATATTTATTTAGCCAGGAAGTCATGCTGAGCCAACAGTCTTTATCAGATGAGCCCTGCATAAACACATCCATAAACAACAATTGCACTATACACATCTACACCCAGCAAAAATATAAACGCAACACGTAAAGTGTTGGTCCCATGTTTCATGTTTCAAATAAAAGACCCCCCATATGCTCAAAAATATTTTTTCTAGCATTTCTCCTTTGCCAAGGTAATCCATCCACCTGACAGGTGTGGCATATCAGAAGCTTATTGAACAGCACAATCATTGCACAGGTGCACCTTGTGCTGGGGTCAAAAAAAGGCCACTCTAAAATGTGCACAGTGCCACAGATGTGTCATGTTTTGATGGAGCGTGCAATTGTCATGCTGACTGCAAGAATGTCCACCAGAGCTGTTGCCAGAGAATCTAATGTTATTTTCTCTACCATAAGCCACCTCAAATGACATTTTAAAGAATTTGGCAGCATGTCCAACCGGCCTCACAACCACAGACTACGTGGATGGCATCGTGTGGGCAAGCGATTTGCTGATTACAACGTTGTGAACAGAGTGCCCCATGGTGGCGGTGGGGTTATGTTATGGGCAGACATAAGCTACGGACAACACAAATGCATTTTATCAATGGCAATGAAAAATGAAAACACAGAGATACAGTGACGAGATCTTGAGGCCCATTGTCGTGTCATTCATCCTCCGCCATCACCTTATGTTTCAGCATGATAATGCACGGTCCCATGTGGCAAGGATCTGTACACAGTAAGCTGAAAATGTCCCAGTTTTTACATGGCATGCATACTTCACCAGACATGTCAGACATTGAGCATGTTTGGAATGCTCTGGATCAACGTGTACGAAAGCTTGTTCCAGTTCCCGCCAATATCCAGGAACTTTGCACAGCCATTGAACAGGAGTGGAACAACATTCCACAGGCCACAATCAACAGCCTGATCAACTCTATGTGAAGGAGATGTGTCACACTGCATGAGGCAAACGATGGTCACACCAGACACTGACTGGTTTTCTGATCCAAACCCCTACTTTTTTTAAGGCATCTGTGACCAACAAGTATGTTTTCCCAGTCATGTGAAATCCATAGAATAGGGCCTAATGAATGTATTTAAATTGACTGATTTCCTGTCAATTGACTGATATCCTGTCAATTGACTGATTTCCTAATATGAACTGTAACTCAGTAAAATCTTTGAAAAGGTTGCATGTTGCGTTTAGATTTTTGTATTTATACACTACACATCAATTAAACAATACATAACAAGCAAAACACAATTATCTGAAACAAACACATTATTCAGTAAAAAAGCCCTCTATCATCTGCCATCCCTGAGTCTGGGTCTGGTAACTGGGTAGAGAATGAAGGAATCTCCAGGGGTAGCCATCCCTGAGTCTGGGTCTGGTAACTGGGTAGAGAATGAAGGAATTGGGATCCAGAGGGGAGCCCTCCCCTCTGGAGCCCAACCATTCTGGAGCCCCTCCACTCTGGAGCCCAACCATTCTGGAGCCCCTCCACTCTGGAGCCCCTCCACTCTACTAGAGCCCATCCATTCTGGAGCCCCTCCACTCTGGAGCCCCTCCACTCTACTGGAGCCCCTCCACTCTGGAGCCCCTCCACTCTACTAGTGCCCCTCCACTCTGGAGCCCCTCCACTCTACTGGAGCCCCTCCATTCTGGAGCCCCTCTACTCTGGAGCCCCTCCACTCTACTGGAGACCCTCCAATCTAGATCCCATCCATTCTGTAGCCCCTCCACTATAGAGCCCATCCATTCTGGAGCACCTCCATTCTGGAGCTCATCCACTTTGGCCAGATGGCTCTGGGCAGGATCCACTTTCTGGTGTTTAATTATGATCGTAATCAGGGGAAATTGGGATCAATTAAAAAGAGAGAGAAATTAATGAAATGCCGTCGAGAGCCATAAGCAGAGAGACAAGCCGGCCGGACAGTTCTCATAATCGTCTCTCGTTTCTACCATCTCACTAGCAATATCAAATCATTGGGCATTCGCTGGTGAAATCATCTATCTAGCAAAATGCCCAATGATACACTAATGCTTGTGAGATTGTAGTTGACTCTGGCAGATGTGATATTGACCTCTGTATGAAAAGTTAGCTAAATGTCTGAGTGGATTTAATCTCATTTCATTCATATACCGTATCATCCACTAATGATCGTTCTGATTACGTTGAAAAACATAGGCAAAAACGGATTTGTCAAACGATGAAAATGACAATGTCAGCAGAAAAAGACGAAGGTTGTGATAACAAAATGGCAGCAATTAAAATGAGCATCTTACCATTGAAAATGTGCTATAGAGGTCTATTTTGTGTGAATGTTTATTGCAACACAACACACAAATTGTTTTCGATGCATATCTGGGACGATGGTTTTCTGATCAAAGTGTTAAAGACAGGCCGTCTGGTGTGTGGCAACTGGCAACTGTTCAACTGCACCCCAAGCACACGTGCACACACACACACACACGTACACACACGTACACACACACCCCAAGCTGTTCCTGTCATACGGCAAGGTGTTGGTCACCACCTGAGCAAGAGGGACAGGAGGAGAGATGAGGAGAGGGAAGGGGAATGGAGGAGAAGAGGAGAGGGAAGGGGAATGGAGGAAGAGAAGAGGAGAGGGAAGGGGAATGGAGGAAGAGAAGAGGAGAGGGAAGGGGAATGGAGGAAGAGAAGAGGAGAGGGAAGGGGAATGGAGGAAGAGAAGAGGAGAGGGAAGGGGAATGGAGGAAGAGAAGAGGAGAGGGAGGGGAATGGAGGAAGAGAAGAGGAGAGGGAAGGGGAATGGAGGAAGAGATGAGGAGAGGGAAGGGGAATGGAGGAAGAGATGAGGAGAGGAAGGGGAATGGAGGAAGAGAAGAGGAGAGGGAAGGGGAATGGAGGAAGAGAGAGGAGAGGGAAGGGGAATGGAGGAAGAGAAGAGGAGAGGGAAGGGGAATGGAGGAAGAGAAGAGGAGAGGGAAGGGGAATGGAGGAAGAGAAGAGGAGAGGGAAGGGGAATGGAGGAAGAGAAGAGGAGAGGGAAGGGGAATGGAGGAAGAGAAGAGGAGAGGGAAGGGGAATGGAGGAAGAAGAGAAGAGGAGAGGGAAGGGGAATGGAGGAAGAGAAGAGGAGAGGGAAGGGGAATGGAGGAAGAGAAGAGGAGAGGGAAGGGGAATGGAGGAAGAGAAGAGGAGAGGGAAGGGGAATGGAGGAAGAGAAGAGGAGAGGGAAGGGGAATGGAGGAAGAGAAGAGGAGAGGGAAGGGGAATGGAGGAAGAGAAGAGGAGAGGGAAGGGGAATGGAGGAAGAGAAGAGGAGAGGGAAGGGGAATGGAGGAAGAGAAGAGGAGAGGGAAGGGGAATGGAGGAAGAGAAGAGGAGAGGGAAGGGGAATGGAGGAAGAGAAGAGAGGAGGGGAATGGAGGAAGAGATGAGGAGAGGGAAGGGGAATGGAGGAAGAGAAGAGGAGAGGGAAGGGGAATGGAGGAAGAGAAGAGGAGAGGGAAGGGGAATGGAGGAAGAGATGAGGAGAGGGAAGGGGAATGGAGGAAGAGAAGAGGAGAGGGAAGGGGAATGGAGGAAGAGAAGAGGAGAGGGAAGGGGAATGGGAATGGAGGAAGAGAAGAGGAGAGGGAAGGGGAATGGAGGAAGAGAAGAGGAGAGGGAAGGGGAATGGAGGAAGAGATGAGGAGAGGGAAGGGGAATGGAGGAAGAGATGAGGAGAGGGAAGGGGAATGGAGGAAGAGAAGAGGAGAGGGAAGGGGAATGGAGGAAGAGAAGAGGAGAGGGAAGGGGAATGGAGGAAGAGATGAGGAGAGGGAGGGAATGGAGGAAGAGAAGAGGAGAGGGAAGGAATGGAGGAAGAGATGAGGAGAGGGAAGGGGAATGGAGGAAGAGATGAGGAGAGGAAGGGGAATGGAGGAAGAGAAGAGGAGAGGGAAGGGGAATGGAGGAAGAGATGAGGAGAGGGAAGGGGAATGGAGGAAGAGAAGAGGAGAGGAAGGGGAATGGAGGAAGAGAAGAGGAGAGGGAAGGGAATGGAGGAAGAGAAGAGGAGAGGGAAGGGGAATGGAGGAAGAGAAGAGGAGAGGGAAGGGGAATGGAGGAAGAGAAGAGGAGAGGGAAGGGGAATGGAGGAAGAGAAGAGGAGAGGGAAGGGGAATGAGGAAGAGGAGGAAGAAGGGGAATGGAGGAAGAGAAGAGGAGAGGGAAGGGGAATGGAGGAAGAGAAGAGGAGAGGGAAGGGGAATGGAGGAAGAGAAGAGGAGAGGGAAGGGGAATGGAGGAAGAGAAGAGGAGAGGGAAGGGGAATGGAGGAAGAGAAGAGGAGAGGGAAGGGGAATGGAGGAAGAGAAGAGGAGAGGGAAGGGGAATGGAGGAAGAGAAGAGGAGAGGGAAGGGGAATGGAGGAAGAGAAGAGGAGAGGGAAGGGGAATGGAGGAAGAGAAGAGGAGAGGGAAGGGGAATGGAGGAAGAGATGAGGAGAGGGAAGGGGAATGGAGGAAGAGAAGAGGAGAGGGAAGGGGAATGGAGGAAGAGAAGAGGAGAGGGAAGGGGAATGGAGGAAGAGAAGAGGAGAGGGAAGGGGAATGGAGGAAGAGAAGAGGAGAGGGAAGGGGAATGGAGGAAGAGATGAGGAGAGGGAAGGGGAATGGAGGAAGAGATGAGGAGAGGGAAGGGGAATGGAGGAAGAGAAGAGGAGAGGGAAGGGGAATGGAGGAAGAGAAGAGGAGAGGGAAGGGGAAGGGGAATGGAGGAAGAGAAGAGGAGAGGGAAGGGGAATGGAGGAAGAGAAGAGAGAGGGGAATGGAGGAAGAGAAGGGAAGGAAGAGGAAGAGAGAGGAAGGGGAATGGAGGAAGAGATGAGGAGAGGGAAGGGGAATGGAGGAAGAGATGAGGAGAGGGAAGGGAATGGAGGAAGAGAAGAGGAGAGGGAAGGGGAATGGAGGAAGAGAAGAGGAGAGGGAAGGGGAATGGAGGAAGAGAAGAGGAGAGGGAAGGGGAATGGAGGAAGAGAAGAGGAGAGGAAGGGGAATGGAGGAAGAGATGAGGAGAGGGAAGGGGAATGGAGGAAGAGAAGAGGAGAGGGAAGGGGAATGGAGGAAGAGAAGAGGAGAGGGAAGGGGAATGGAGGAAGAGAAGAGGAGAGGGAAGGGGAATGGAGGAAGAGAGAGGAGAGGGAAGGGGAATGGAGGAAGAGATGAGGAGAGGGAAGGGGAATGGAGGAAGAGATGAGGAGAGGGAAGGGGAATGGAGGAAGAGAAGAGGAGAGGGAAGGGGAATGGAGGAAGAGAAGAGGAGAGGGAAGGGAATGAAGGAAGAGAAGAGGAGAGGGAAGGGGAATGGGAATGGAGGAAGAGATGAGGAGAGGGAAGGGGAATGGAGGGAAGAGAAGAGGAGAGGGAAGGGGAATGGAGGAAGAGAAGAGGAGAGGGAAGGGGAATGGAGGAAGAGAAGAGGAGAGGGAAGGGAATGGGAATGGAGGAAGAGATGAGGAGAGGGAAGGGGAATGGGAATGGAGGAAGAGAAGAGGAGAGGGAAGGGGAATGAAGGAAGAGAAGAGAGAGGGAAGGGAATGGGAATGGAGGAAGAGGAGGAGAGGGAAGGGCAATGAAGGAAGAGAAGAGGAGAGGGAAGGGGAATGGGAATGGAGGAAGAGATGAGGAGAGGGAGGGGAATGGGAATGGAGGAAGAGATGAGGAGAGGGAAGGGGAATGGAGGAAAGAGAGGAGAGGAAGGGGAATGAAGGAAGAGAAGAGGAGAGGGAAGGGGAATGGGAATGGAGGAAGAGATGAGGAGAGGGAAGGGGAATGGAGGAAGAGAAGAGGAGAGGGAAGGGGAATGAAGGAAGAGAAGAGGAGAGGGAAGGGGAATGGGAATGGAGGAAGAGATGAGGAGAGGGAAGGGGAATGGGAATGGAGGAAGAGATGAGGAGAGGGAAGGGGAATGGAGGAAGAGAAGAGGAGAGGGAAGGGGAATGGGAATGGAGGAAGAGATGAGGAGAGGGAAGGGGAATGGAGGAAGAGAAGAGGAGAGGGAAGGGGAATGGGAATGGAGGAAGAGATGAGGAGAGGGAAGGGGAATGGAGGAAGAGAAGAGGAGAGGGAAGGGAATGGGAATGGAGGAAGAGATGAGGGAGGGAAGGGGAATGGAGGAAGAGAGAGGAGAGGGAAGGGGAATGGAGGAAGAGAAGAGGAGAGGGAAGGGGAATGGGAAGAATGGAGGAAGAGAAGGAAGAGAGAGGGAAGGGGAATGGAGGAAGAGAAGAGGAGAGGAAGGGAAGGGGAATGGAGGAAGAGATGAGGAGAGGGAAGGGGAATGGAGGAAGAGAAGAGGAGAGGGAAGGGAAGGGGAATGGAGGAAGAGAAGAGGAGAGGGAAGGGGAATGGAGGAAGAGAAGAGGAGAGGGAAGGGAATGGAGGAAGGAAGAGGAGAGGGAAGGAAGAGAGAGAGAGGAGAGGGAAGGGGAATGGAGGAAGAGAAGAGGAGAGGGAAGGGGAATGGAGGAAGAGATGAGAGGAAGGGGAATGGAGGAAGAGAAGAGGAGAGGGAAGGGGAATGGAGGAAGAGAAGAGGAGAGGGAAGGGGAATGGAGGAAGAGATGAGGAGAGGGAAGGGGAATGGAGGAAGAGAAGAGGAGAGGAATGGAGGAAGAGATGAGGAGAGGGAAGGGGAATGGAGGAAGAGAAGAGGAGAGGGAAGGGGAATGGAGGAAGAGATGAGGAGAGGAGAGGGAAGGGGAATGGAGGAAGAGAAGAGGAGAGGGAAGGGGAATGGAGGAAGAGAGAGGAGAGGGAAGGGGAATGGAGGAAGAGAAGAGGAGAGGGAAGGGGAATGGAGGAAGAGATGAGGAGAGGGAAGGGGAATGGAGGAAGAGAAGAGGAGAGGGAAGGGGAATGGAGGAAGAGATGAGGGAGAGGGAAGGGGAATGGAGGAAGAGAAGAGGAGAGGGAAGGGGAATGGAGGAAGAGAGAGAAGAGGAGAGGGAAGGGGAATCGAGGAAGAGGAGGAGAGGGAAGGGGAATGGAGGAAGAGAAGAGGAGAGGGAAGGGAATGGAGGAAGAGAAGAGATGAGGAGAGGGAAGGGGAATGGAGGAAGAGAAGAGGAGAGGGAAGGGGAATGGAGGAAGAGAAGAGGGAGGGAAGGGGAATGGAGGAAGAGAGAGGAGAGGAGAGGGAAGGGGAATGGAGGAAAGAAGAGGAGAGGGAAGGGGAATGGAGGAAGAGAAGAGGAGAGGGAAGGGGAATGGAGGAAGAGAAGAGGAGAGGGAAGGGGAATGGAGGAAGAGAAGAGGAGAGGGAAGAATGGAGGAAGAGATGAGGAGAGGGAAGGGGAATGGAGGAAGAGAAGAGGAGAGGGAAGGGGAATGGAGGAAGAGATGAGGAGAGGGAAGGGGAATGGAGGAAGAGAAGAGGAGAGGGAAGGGGAATGGAGGAAGAGATGAGGAGAGGGAAGGGGAATGGAGGAAGAGAAGAGGAGAGGGAAGGGGAATGGAGGAAGAGAAGAGGAGAGGGAAGGGGAATGGAGGAAGAGAAGAGGAGAGGGAAGGGGAATGGAGGAAGAGAAGAGGAGAGGGAAGGGGAATGGAGGAAGAGAAGAGGAGAGGGAAGGGGAATGGAGGAAGAGAAGAGGAGAGGGAAGGGGAATGGAGGAAGAGAAGAGAGAGGGAAGGGGAATGGGGAAGAGGGGAATGGAAGGAAGAGAAGAGGAGGAGAGGGAAGGGGAATGGAGGAAGAGAAGAGGAGAGGGAAGGGGAATGGAGGAAGAGATGAGGAGAGGGAAGGGGAATGGAGGAAGAGAAGAGGAGAGGGAAGGGGAATGGAGGAAGAGAAGAGGAGAGGGAAGGGGAATGGAGGAAGAGAAGAGGAGAGGGAAGGGGAATGGAGGAAGAGATGAGGGGAGAGGGAAGGGGAATGGAGGAAGAGAAGAGGAGAGGGAAGGGGAATGGAGGAAGAGAAGAGGAGAGGGAAGGGGAATGGAGGAAGAGAAGAGGAGAGGGAAGAATGGGAATGGAGGAAGAGATGAGGAGAGGAAGGGGAATGGGAATGGAGGAGAGAGAAGAGGAGAGGGAAGGGGAATGGAGGAAGAGAAGAGAGAGGGAAGGGAATGGGAATGGAGGAAGAGAAGAGGAGAGGAAGGGAATGAAGGAAGAGAAATGGAGGGAAGGGGAAGAGAATGGAGGAAGAGAGAGGAAGGGAAGGGAATGGGAATGGAGGAAGAGATGAGGAGAGGGAAGGGGAATGGAGGAAGAGAAGAGGAGAGGAAGGGGAATGGAGGAAGAGAAGATGAGAGGAAGGGAATGGAGGAAGAGAAGAGGAGAGGGAAGGGGAATGGAGGAAGAGAAGAGAGAGGGAAGGGGAATGGAGGAAGAGAAGAGGAGAGGGAAGGGGAATGGAGGAAGAGAAGAGGAGAGGGAAGGGGAATGGAGGAAGAGATGAGGAAGAGGGAAGGGGAATGGAGGAAGAGAAGAGGAGAGGGAAGGGGAATGGAGGAAGAGAAGAGGAGAGGGAAGGGGAATGGAGGAAGAGAAGAGGAAAGGGAAGGGGAATGGAGGAAGAGAAGAGGAGAGGGAAGGGAATGGAGGAAGAATGAGGAGAGGAAGGGGAATGGAGGAAGAGAAGAGGAGAGGGAAGGGGAATGGAGGAAGAATGAGGAGAGGGAAGGGGAATGGAGAAGAGAAGAGGAGAGGGAAGGGGAATGGAGGAAGAATGAGGAGAGGGAAGGGGAATGGAGGAAGAGAAGAGGAGAGGGAAGGGGAATGGAGGAAGAGAAGAGGAGAGGAGAGGGAAGGGAATGAAGGAAGAGAAGAGGAGAGGGAAGGGGAATGGAGGAGAGATGAGGAGAGGGAAGGGGAATGGAGGAAGAGATGAGGAGAGGGAAGGGAATGGAGGAGAGATGAGGAGAGGGAAGGGGAATGGAGGAAGAGATGAGGAGAGGGAAGGGGAATGGAGGAGAGATGAGGAGAGGGAAGGGGAATGGAGGAAGAGAAGAGGAGAGGGAAGGGGAATGGAGGAAGAGAAGAGGAGAGGGAAGGGGAATGGAGGAAGAGAAGAGGAGAGGAAGGGGAATGGAGGAAGAGAAGAGGAGAGGGAAGGGGAATGGGAATGGAGGAAGAGATGAGGAGAGGGAAGGGGAATGGAGGAAGAGAAGAGGAGAGGGAAGGGGAATGGAGGAAGAAAAGATGAGAGGGAAGGGGAATGGAGGAAGAGAAGATGAGAGGAAGGGCAAGAATGGAGGAAGATGGAGGAAGATGAGAGGGAAGGGGAATGGAGGAAGAGAAGATGAGAGGGAAGGGGAATGGAGGAAGAGAAGAGGAGAGGGAAGGGGAATGGGAATGGAGGAAGAGATGAGGAGAGGGAAGGGGAATGGAGGAAGAGAAGGGGAGAGGGAAGGGGAATGGAGGAAGAGAAGATGAGAGGGAAGGGCAATGAAGGAAGAGAAGAGGAGAGGGAAGGGGAATGGAAGAAGAGAAGAGGAGAGGGAAGGGGAATGGAGGAAGAAAAGATGAGAGGGAAGGGGAATGGAGGAAGAGAAGATGAGAGGGAAGGCAATGGGAATGGAGGAAGAGAAGATGAGAGGGAAGGGGAATGGAGGAAGAGAAGATGAGAGGGAAGGGGAATGGAGGAAGAGAAGAGGAGAGGGAAGGGGAATGGAGGAAGAGAAGATGAGAGGGAAGGGCAATGGGAATGGAGGAAGAGATGAGGAGAGGGAAGGGGAATGGAGGAAGAGAAGATGAGAGGAAGGGGAATGGGAATGGAGGAAGAGAAGATGAGAGGGAAGGGCAATGAAGGAAGAGAATTGGAGAGGGAAGGGGAATGGAGGAAGAGAAGAGGAGAGGGAAGGGGAATGGAGGAAGAGATGAGGAGAGGGAAGGGGAATGGAGGAAGAGATGAGGAGAGGGAAGGGGAATGGAGGAAGAGAAGAGGAGAGTCGAAGGGGAATGGAGGAAGAGAAGAGGAGAGGGAAGGGGAATGGAGGAAGAGAAGGGAGATGGAAACCGACTCGAGGTATGTTGCCCAAGCAGACAGATGCCACCACTGTTGCTGTTGCATTGTGGGATATAAATAGAGTAGCGCCAAGTCGTTCCAACCTTATTGGAACTCAGAGGGACCACCACATTCTGCCAGGATCACCCGCTGGCACCGAAATGAAGAAAGAGAAGAATGAGTGTGGTGAGAGAAGCCCTGTGAAAAAGGTGGACCTCCCTCGTTGGCTGTGAACTGTGGATTTACATAATGGACGTGATGGGAAGCAATGGGATGCTTTGGGCCTCTTACTGATATATTTTTCTCATTGTAACACTGTCTAACGCAGTGCACTGCAACACTCACAATCTGTTGTTTAGAGATGCATTATGCAGAAATCAATCCCCCATTTCCTGATTGCTCATATTCTCATAGTTTGCCTAATTTCAGTTTATGTGACAAAACAAGCAAGTATATTGTAGTGAATCATTGTACCATCTAACTGCTGTAAAATATATTTTCCATAACCAAACATATTGTATTTTCAGCTGTTTGAGGCTGGTGACAGAATATCCCACCAAACAAGGACAAAGCAGGGTGCAACGATGAGAATAATAAGTTGGACCTGGGAAGAAATCATGGAAGGACAGGAGACCCTTCCTTGGCAGGAGTCACAGAGGACGCAAGAAGGACGGCGACGACGCTGGGGACCGCGGCCACATGGAGCTGGCGGCTGAGCAGAGGGAAGAGCCAGAGACCATCTGGGAGTCTGAGGTGGTTGGTCGAACCAAGGAGAGTACCAGAGCCTGCCTGGGAGTCCATAGAGAGGTGGTCGGTCGAACCAAGGAGAGTACCAGAGCCCACCAGGGAGTTGATAGAGAGGTGGTCGGTCGAACCAAGGAGAGTACCAGAGCCTGCCTGGGAGTCGATAGAGTGGTGGTCGGTCAAACCAAGGAGAGTACCAGAGCCTGCCTGGGAGTCGATAGAGAGGTGGTCGGTCGAACCAAGGAGAGTACCAGAGCCTGCCTGGGAGTCGATAGAGAGGTGGTCGGTCGAACCAAGGAGAGTACCAGAGTCTGCCTGGGAGTCTGAGGTGGTTGGTCGAACCAAGGAGAGTACCAGAGCCTGCCTGGGAGTCGATAGAGAGGTGGTCGGGAACCAAGGAGAGTACCAGAGTCTGCCTGGGAGTCTGAGGTGGTTGGTCGAACCAAGGAGAGTACCAGAGCGCAGGCCTGGGAGTCGATAGAGAGGTGGTCGGTGAACAAGAAGAGTACCAGAGCCCACCAGGGAGTTGATAGAGAGGTGGTCGGTCGAACCAAGGAGAGTACCAGAGCCCGCCTGGGAGTCGATAGAGTGGTGGTCGGTCGAACCAAGGAGAGACCCAGAGCCTGCCTGGGAGTCCCGGTCGAACCAAGGAGAGTACCAGAGCCCACCTGGGAGTCGATAGAGTGGTGGTCGGTCGAACCAAGAAGAGTGCCAGAGCCCGCCTGGGAGTCGATAGAGAGGTGGTCGGAGAACCAAGGAGAGTACCAGAGCCCACTAGGGAGTAGATAGAGTGGTGGTCGGTCGAACCAAGAGAGAGACCCAGAGCCTGCCTGGGAGTCCATAGAGAGGTGGTCGGTCGAACCAAGGAGAGTACCAGAGCCCACCAGGAGTTGATAGAGTGGTGGTCGGTCGAACCAAGGAGAGTACCAGAGCCCGCCTGGGAGTCGATAGAGAGGTGGTCGGTTGAACCAAGAAGAGTACCAGAGCCCACCAGGGAGTTGATAGAGAGGTGGTCGGGTCGAACAAAGAAGAGTACCAGAGCCCGCCTGGGAGTCGATCCAGGTGGTCGGTTGAACCAAGAAGAGTACCAGAGCCCACCAGGGAGTTGATAGAGAGGTGGTCGGTCGAACCAAGGAGAGTACCAGAGCCCGCCTGGGAGTCGATAGAGAGGTGGTCGGTTGAACCAAGAAGAGTACCAGAGCCCACCAGGGAGTTGATAGAGAGGTGGTCGGTCGAACCAAGGAGAGTACCAGAGCCCGCCTGGGAGTCGATAGAGTGGTGGTCGGTCGAACCAAGGAGAGTACCAGAGCCTGCCTGGCAGTCGATAGAGAGGTGGTCGGTGAACCAAGGAGAGTACCAGAGCCCACTAGGGAGTTGATAGGAGTGGTGGTCGGTCGAACCAAGGAGAGTACCAGAGCCCACCTGGGAGTCGATAGAGAAGTGGTCGATCGAACCAAGGAGAGTACCAGAGCCCACCTGGGAGTTGATAGAGAGGTGGTCGGTCGAACCAAGGAGAGTACCAGAGCCACCTGGGAGTCGATAGAGAGGTGGTCGGTCAAACCAAGGAGAGTACCCCCACCAGGGGAGTTTAGAGAGGTGGTCGGTCAAACCAAGGAGAGTACCAGAGCCCGCCTGGGAGTCGATAGAGAGGTAGGAACCAAGGAGAGGACCAGAGCCCGCCTGGGAGTCGGTGGAACAGTGTGAGGAGGGATGCCGGAGATTGGATTGGCTAGGTGTATGCAGCAACGCAGGCCTTTGGAGGAGCATGTTGCCAGTCCTGTGAACCCGGGCCGGCTCCACGCATCTGGCCTCCAGTGCTCCTCCCCAGTCCTACGTCCTGTGTCTCCTCCTCGCACTCTCCCTGAAGTGCGTGTCCTGTGCATGCTTCCTGCACTCGCCCTGAAATGCCAGAGACTGTCAGGAGGCATTGGAGAAGTTAGAGAGAGAGAGATGAGAGAGATGTTTTGCAAGTCTGTTCTGCTCAACATCCGACCAGAGGATCCGGTTAGCAGTCTGGTGCAACCTAGGCTGGCTCCATGATTCTGGCCTCCAGTGCGGAAATACGTCCTGTGCCTCCTCCTCGTAGTCGCCCTGAAGTGTGTGTCCCCAGTCTGGTATGTCCTGTGCCCGCAACCCGCACTCTCCCTGAA